>NW_012118043.1:11819857-11820946 GCF_000951035.1 Colobus angolensis palliatus
AAGAAGAAGAAGAAGAAGAAGAAGAAGAAGAAGAAGAAGAAGAAGAAGAAGAAGAAGAAGAAGAAGAAGAAGAAGAAGAAAGAAGAAAGAAGAAAGAAGAAAGAAGAAAGAAGAAAGAAGAAAGAAAGAAGAAAGAAGAAAGAAGAAAGAAGAAGGAAGAAGGAAGAAGGAAGAAGGAAGAAGGAAGAAGGAAGAAGGAGAAGGAGAAGGAGAAGAAGAAGAAGAAGGAGAAGAAGGAGAAGAAACATGAAATTTCAGAATTTCGGGAATAAAAGAGAAGAACTTAAATGCTTCCAGTGAAGAAAATCAAACCAAACCCAAAAACAAAATAAGGAAAATCGAAATGTCACTGACTATCCCAACAAGCACTGACAAGCAGAAGAAGCCAAATCAATGTATTCAAATTTTGGAGGAAAAATGATTTTTGACTTAGACATCATACCCAGCCAATCAACAAAAGATAAGGGTAGAATAATCGTTTTTTCAGAGAGGTGAAGATACAAAACATTTACCTTTCAAGCATACTTTTGAACAGAGGCTTCAGGAAGGAGCTGGGGAATCAACTGAACCATCTGAGCATTTGGAAAATAATATTTACTATTATTATATAAATGTGATTGACTTTGTGGAAAAAAGTACAAGAGAAAGAAAATAACAATGTAACTCTACTTGGCTAAGAATTGAAAAATAGTTGCAGCTGGATGCAGTGGCTCATGCCTCTAATCCCAGCACTTTGGGAAGTCCAGGCAGGCAGATCACTTGAGCCCAAGAGTTCAAGACTAGCATGGACAACATGGAGAAACCCTGTCTCTACAACAAATACAAAATTTAGCCAGGCATGGTGGTGCACACCTGGAGTCCCAGCTACTCTGGAGGCTGAGGCAGGAGGATTATTTGAGTCCAGGAGGCAGAGGCTGCAGTGAGCTGGGACCAGGCCACTGCAGTCCAGATAGGGCAACACAGTGAGACCCCATCAAGAAACAGAGAAAGAGAGAAAGGGAGAAAGAGAGAGAGAAGGAAGAAGAGAAAGAGAGAAAGAGAGAAGAGAAGAGAGGAAGGAAGGAAGGAAGGAAGGAAGGAAGGAAGGAA
>NW_012118043.1:11820996-11869546 GCF_000951035.1 Colobus angolensis palliatus
AAGAGAGAAAGAGAGAAGAGAAGAGAGGAAGGAAGGAAGGAAGGAAGGAAGGAAGGAAGGAAGGAAGGAAGGAAGGAAGGAAGGAGGGAGGGAGGGAGGGACGAAGGAAGGTTGTATAGCTATAATAATCTAAACATGCTAGATTTTTTTAAAAAGTTGTAAATATATGTTAACAAAGTGAATGAATATACATTCTATATTATATATATGTAGATATCAAAAATCATATGTATAAAATTAACACACAGATATATAATACATATAGTGAAAGATATTAGCAAAATAAGAGAAGAGGAAAAATACAGAAAGGGGCAAGAGATCCAAATTCTCAGCATTGATAAAGGGAAGTCAAAAGGCAATATCTAAATTGACATCAATAAAACACATTAAGCATACAATTCAAAAAATGGGAGTATATCTACGAAACAGGTAAAAAGTGTTAGGGAAAAGAATGGGGTAGGGGAGATGCGAGGAGACTGATTTTTCCGTTTGGTACTCATGGAATTGTTTAATCCACTACTTTAATAAAAATAGAAATTAATTTAAGAAATGAAAAGCTGCCATTTCCGCAAGTGGGCCCACTACCACAGGAAGGAAGAAGGTGCTAGACAACCTCCTGGTGTAGGATGGAGGGAGATCAGACGAAAAGGGAGCCCCCAGACACGTGCTCTGCTCTGGCTGGGAACTAGCACGCTTTTAAATTCTGGCGACGTCCATCCGTGTTTCTAAACCACATAGTTGAAAGGTTTTAAAGAAGGTGGCTTTAGCAGATTAGTTGGAACTTTCCCTCTCTGGGATTAAAACAGAAGAAGTAAAAGTCGTATTTTCACAACTAGAGCAACACTAGAGCCCTGTTTTCATTCCACCCAACAGTTTGTGACATGAAAATAAACAATATGGAAAGGAGGTGTTTCTATATTTTTCCCGAGTCTCTTGAGATGAAGTTGGGCAAAGGGTATGCAGCCAAACTGTTTTCACACCATGCCTCAACTGAGTCTCACACTTCTTTGCATTTAGAGGGGATTTTCATCACTGCCTGGTTTCAGAATTGACTAGGTAGAAACTGCGAGCTGAGAGCTCAGCTCAGCCATCATTACCATGTGTGGCCTGAACCAAGAGCTGATGGTGTCTGGAAGAGCTGATCACATGTATTTAAAGTTGGCGCGGGGCCCCTTTTCAGTTTGGCCCAAAATAAACGACTTCATTGGTCATCACAAATTATAATCTTAACCGATGATAGAGTCACCTAAAACACCAAAATATATATTCGAAACAATTCCCCTAAGAAACAGGAATTATTTTTTAAAGAGTTTAAAGTATAAACATGCACAGGGTGAGAAAATTCACATAAAAAGGAGAATGGTATAAAATAGTGGCTAGACAGCAATGCCTGATGCAGTTTCTCCCAGATTCCCACTAAAATACCAGTAAAAACTAGAAGTAAAAACTTAAAGCCTGCATACACTACAAATTGACACAGTCCTAGAACCTTCAGGGATTTCCATCAATTATTAGGCCATGAAAGTGAAATTTAAAAACATAAACTGAGGCACACAAATGGATTTTTGCCTGAAACAGAGCAAACTTGAAATAAAATAGTGGCAATGATCTATTTCTGTCCCTAAGTTTCAAACATAAAAAAATACAAGTCAGGTCACCTTTGTTGCAGTGATTCTCAACAGGGGACGATTCTGACACCAACCCCCAACCCCAGGAAACATTTAACAATTTCGGGAGATATTTTGGCTGCCACAACTTGAGGAGAGGGGGTGCTACTGGTATCTAATGAACAGAGGCCAAGGATGCTGCTAAATGTTCTACAATGCACAGGACAGCTCCCCACAACAAATAATTATTCAGACCAAAATTTCAGTAATGCGGAGGATGAGAAAAACTGCTGTACTCCATGGAAGATGTATTTTAAGGCAGCAAGAACGTCTGTTTCTCATCATACTGAACGTATTAATCTCTTACTCTTGTTAACACATACATATACAAACACACACACAGAAACAACTTAATACATCTTAATACATTATGTTTGAAGGCCCTCATATTTATCCAAAAGGACTTTTAAAAATCAACAAGTATTCAGACAGGAGAAAAAGTAAAAGAAGAAACCAGATAACCAATCAAAGACTAGCCTCCCATCATCTCACAAGGGCAAGAATAGAACATGTTGGATAATACTGAGTTTTGCAGAAAATGATTGTGGCCAGACATTTTATACTTAACCAACACACTGTCTAAATGTGGAGCAACAAACACACTTCAAGACACACATGAACTCTAAAATTATAACACGTATCATTTTAGAAAAAACATCATACTTGAAAACACACTCCACCCTGTTGAGTAATGAATCCAAATGAAGAATCTGAGAATGAGGAAGCTGGAGGTGAGTGATAAAACCCATTTAAATGCAAAGTTCTTTATATTATTGTTGTAAATAATGAGAATGAGAGAAAATAAATAATACAAGTAATAAGAAAGGGGATACCACAACAGACAATGTTGTCTTCTGTTTAAAAATCTTTCTATATAGCTCTGTGCTCATGAATTGAAAAATCCCAGCAAATTGAATATTTTTTCTGGAAAATGTAAATTATCAAATTGTGACACAAGAACAAATAAAAACTTAAGAGGTTAATTATGAGGAGAGAATTTTTCCAAACTACCAAAGTTTACATCTGAGAAAAATTCCAAGACCTAGTAGTTTTACAAGTGGGTTTCCTCAAACTTTTAAGAAACATAATTCCATGCTATATTGATTGCCTCATGAATTAAAAAGTATAAAATTCTGTCTAGTTCATTTTATGAAGTTAGTAAAAATCTTATACCAAAATGTGGCAAAGTAACTAAAAAAAGAGAGAGAGAGAAATTTACATATTAATACAGATGTAAGCATTAAACAAGAGCACTGTAAAACAAACACAGCAGGCCAGGCGCGGTAGCTCATGCCTGTAATCCCAGCACTTTGGAAGGATGAGGCGGGTGGATCACAAGGTCAGGAGATCGAGACCATCCTGGCTAACACGGTGAAACCCCAGCAATACAAAACATTAGCTGGGCGTGGTGGCGGGCGCCTGTAGTCCCAGCTACTTGGGAGGCTGAAGCAGGAGAATGGCGTGAACCTGGGAGGCGGAGCTTGCAGTGAGCCAAGATGGTGTCACTGCACTCCAGCCTGGGCGACAGAGCAAGACTCTGTCTAAAACAAACAAACAAACAAAAAACAAACACAACATTCAGCATGACTAAGGTTGATCCTAAAATCAAAAATAAGTTTCATATGTTTTCATTAATAGTAATCAAAATTTCATGTCAGCTGGTCAACAAGGAAAACAATACACTTATTTCCAAACACATATATTCTTCTTTACTATTCTTTCTAGTTAATACGTGTTATTTTCTTCCTAATATTCTACTTTAAACCTACACAATTTTTACTGATGAAACAAGGAAAGGCAGTCCCATTAAAATTAGAGAGAAATAAGCTTATTCCCCTTCACTGATGCTTTACACTTTTCAAAGATCAGGCCAGGGCAATAAGAAATGAAACAGAAACAGAGATGTAACTATGAAAAAGGAAGAAAAAAAAATCATTGCTTCATACAGTATGATTAGAGACATAGAAATTGCAAAGGAAACAACTGGAAAATATCTTAAAATTAGAAAAGAGTGTTGAGAAAAGTAAACCGGCAGCAGGGGCGGTGGGGGGGGCAGAGAGAGATTTCTTTAATACCAGAAATAACCAGTTTTAAAAATCCACTCACAATAGCAATAAAAAAAAAAAAAGAAAGAAAAAAAAAGCAAGGCCCTAAATTGTGGCACAGAAATAGAAAAAATTAAAAACATAATAAAATATATAAAATAAGATTTGACAATATGAAAGATATGTTACCAGATGGGAGACTGAATACAATCAATTCCCAAATTAATGTATTATTTTAAAAACACAACCAATAAAATTACTGGCAGCTATTTACTGGTGGGGAAAATGCATGGCTAAAAAGAAGAGAGATAGATGGGATAAAATAATTCTAAGATCTTCTGGTAAAATGAATAGGCAAAGGAATTAAGACTGTAAAAAGGATAGAAGAGGTGACTTGTGTAACCAGGCTGTAGCTTAGTTTACAACTGTTACAATTAGAAAATACAGCACTGGTACAGTCATAGATAAACAAGGCACTGTAACAGAGAGGCCTTGAAATAGACCCAAGTACATTTAAGAACTTAATAAATTATGAAGGAAGCAGTAAAGTACCAGCAAATGAGGTAGAAATGCACTAGGACAATTGACTATTGGGAAAAAAAAATTAAATTAGACTCTCACCCTATTACTATTTACAAAAATACATTCCAGGTAGATTGAAGAATTAATGTAAAAACTAAAGTCACTTACAACAGGACTATATCCATATATTACCTTGAGATTTAATTATTTTAATGTTTTAACAAAGCAATTTAAAAAAAATATTAGCAGAAAATATAGTTGTAAATTTAACTGGAGGACACCTAACCTCTGAGAAGAGGAGGGGTATATCACAAAGGGAAAGCTTGAAACATTCAATACATAAAAATTTAAAACTGCTGTTATTAAAAATCCTAAGAAAGTCTAATGGCAAATTGAGGTATTGAGACATGCTACAAACTTGAAAACATTTTGGTAGGCAAAAGAAGCCAATTATAAAAGGCCATATAGCGCATGATTCCATTTATGTGAAATGTCCACAATAGGCAAATCCAAAGAGACGGCAAGTGGACTGATGGATGCCTAGGGCTGGGGAAGGAGGAGTTGAAGTGAAATGGGGAGTGGCTGCTACTGGGCAAGGGTTTCCTTTTGGGAAGATGAAACTGTTCTAAAATTGATTGTGGTGATGGTTGCACAACTCTATGAATATACTAAAAACCACTGAATTGTACACTTTAATTGGGTGAACTGTATGGTACATGAATTATAGCTCAACACAGCTATTATAAAAAAATTAATGGCAAATAACCAATGGGAAGAAATATTGTAACATGTTTGGGGAAATAGTAATAAACTTGACATATAAGGAACACTTAAAATAATAAGTAAAACACTGACACACCATTGGAAAACTGGGGAAAAAATCAATGAACAGATAAATTAATGAACACCATTTGCTGTACCAAGTTAGCAGAGGTTTGAGAAGCAGTAATGCTCAATGCGGATGAAGGTTCTGGGACAAGGGCACTCTCAGCTGTTGAGGCAAAGCCTGCATCTGGAGACCAGGAGCTTGGCAGTAGGTATTCAGACTCATTGCCAAGTACACAGCCTTTGATTGCAGTTCTAGGAACCTATTCTAAAGAAATAAGCACGAAAGTGCCTGTGGATTTACAAATGAAGTTGTTCACCGCATTATTATTTGTGGATATTGTTAATATTCACAAATTAGAAATAACTTAAATGCTCAAAAAGGAGGAGATGGTTAAATAAATTATGGATCAGCCACAAGATTGAATATTATGAAGCCATTAAAAATAATGTTTTCCAATAAATTTAATGATAGGGAAAATGATCACAATGTAATGTTCAAAGGACGAAGGATATAAAAATGCTTACAATGTGATCCCATATACACACAATGCTAAAATAAAATATATCAAAGGGCCAGTAGAAACTATCCAGATGGTGTCATTCTGAGTGATTCTCATTTTTTCTTTGTATGTCCCACATCTTCCATGTTTCTACAATAGGCACATTTTATTTCTGTGATTAGAAAAGAAAATGCCATTTTTCTGAAATATTCATCTATAGGCAAGTCTTTGGACAGAAGAGATGAATAACTGCATTGCTATTCCTTTAAAGGCTTGTGTCTGCTTTGCACACATGTGACTCCCCTTTGGCCTCCAGAGTCCGGGGGTGGAAGCCATTTTAAAGCCCCACGCTGCTTGACCAGCCTAAAGGACTCCACGTACATGTTCCATTCTTATCCCTGGGGGATAAGAGTACCTCATAATGGGATTTCAGGCCTTTGGAAGAGGTAGGAAAGACTCTTGCTCAGCCAACAAGCCTGCTGCTGTGGGGGCAGCCACCTCCTGTGCTGGTGCTAAAGACTTGGGATCTGAGGTGTGGGGTGTGGGGCCTCCAGGTATTGTGGAGTAGAGCACGCAGAGCTCCCTTTGGTGGCTGTGATGGCTAAGTCCCTGGTAGGAAACGCCACTGAGCACGTGGTGCTCGGAGACAGACCTCCCTGATGCTCCCTCTGTCCCCTGTCCTCTCTGCCTCAGGCCTCTCCAAGGCACAGCCTCAGCTCAGAATTCCTATCTCAGTCCCTATCAGCTGGCGAGGCTCATGCCTGTTCAGCATTGAGGAGTAAATGAGACCATCACACAAAGCCCATGTGCAATCCCTGTCACATCGCAGTCACTGAAAACATGTTAGTAAATTGGTCTGCAGAGGAAATGAGGCCGGCATTCACTCAGCAGCCACAATGCTAGGCTGCGTGTCCCCACAAAGAATGAGACGCTGTTTGTGTCCTGCGAGGCCCACAGATGGGTCTGTCATAGGAAAAGGTGGGTGGATTGTGGTCGCTGGTGTAAGCAGAAGTTTCAAGAATCTGCTAAATTTGTTCAAAAGTATCCGCTAAATTTGTTCAAAGGAATCTACTAAATATGTTCACAACAAAGGTTGCTGGGAAGCTCTAGGGATCTGGGAAGATTTCATGGAGGAGATCGGTGGGTGCTTTAAGGAGGAGTGGGATTGCAGTGGGCTGAGAAAGGGAGGAAGGTGACATCTGAGCTGGTCTTTGAAGAAAGGGAGGGCAGTGTTGGGGAGAAAGGCCATTATAGAATGAAGTGACAGCGTCAGCAAATTCCTGGAGGTGGGAGGAACATCAGATGGGCTGTGTAGACTTAGGAAGCCACCAGGAAGTCAGATCTTAGTAGCCAAAAGGCTTTGTTAGCCACTTGTCAGCACATTATCTCAAAGTACCTCTGACTCAATGGGTCTAAGTTAGTCAGAACATGGGGAACATGGGATGATCGCTGGGCCTGCTTGGAAATACAAGCACCCCTCATTTGGGGGGCTTCACATCGACCTTCTGGAGAAGATGTTTTTTCCCCTTTACATCAAAGACCTGTCCACCTTTTGAGGCCAAGGTTAAACACCATCTCCTACCTGACTGCTTCTCCTACCTCTTCTGCCCTCACTGGAGCTCTCATCATGCCCCACCTCACAGCCCAGGCATGGTGCATGTGCCTGCCTCCCCAGCCACAACAGCAGCTGCAGCGAAAGGTCACAGTGGGACAACCTCAATGTCTCTGAATGTATAACGGCCCCACCATTAATTCAACAAACACAGACTGAGTGACCACAGCAGTCCAGGCTCTGCATGGACACTTGGGCATGCCCCAGTGAAAAGACACAGTCCTTGACCCCAACATACTCAGCCTTTAAGTAATGAGACAGAGGAAAAAGACAAGCCCAGTGCCACCAGGTGCTTGGGTGACAGGAGCCTGTCAAGACTCCCAAGTACTGCACACAGGGATGGCCGGTCCCACAGGGAGGGGAGCATAGGAGGCAGCATAGAAAAGGAGGGAACAGAAGCTCCACCAACCATGACTGGGAGGGCCTACCCCAGTCCCCCAGCCCCAAGCCCAGTAGAAGAGTTGTGGGAGCTACGGGAAGCAGGTGCTGGGACACCAGAGCCACAGCCATGGTCCGATACCCCTGCCTACTCCACCTCACAGGCACCTGAGTTTAAGATTCACTGGAGGGCTCCGGCTGCCAGTGAAATGATGATTTATTCTGTCTCATTCACACACGCACACTATTTGCAATCCTTTGTTCTCAGTTTCCTACACATTTAATTACGTTAGGATAAATCCGATTTCCCCTCTTGGAAAATCTCTCTTTTGTTTTCTTTTAATTTCCCTTTCTTTCACATTACCTTTGACAAAGTGGGGAGAGGCAAACAAGACAGATGAGCAGGGAGGGTGGGAGATGCAGGAGCGCCAGCCTGACAGTGAAGGCAGTGCTTGGTGACACAGACCTTGCCCTTGCACACAGAGCTGTGAATTAGGAGAAGTGCCCTGTACTTACATTTAATTCAATCACAAATACTTATTCACATAAGCATCACATATTTTCATTCTGGGAGGGTGAGGCCTAAATTTGAACAATGTCCCCAGCCTGCCTAAGGAAGAAGTCCTCTGGTTCTGCCTCCTTCTTCCCTTCAAGCTTCAGGGATGCCTGCAGAGGAGGGAAGGGAGCTGTCTGGGGTGAGCTACAGCCCATAGAAGCAGGAGAACTCTGGGGATCTCTGCAGCGGGCAAACATTCCTGGCCAGAGTCCTGAGAAAGGAGCCTGATGGGATCTTTTAAAGAAAAGACATCACATGGATGGGATGGAAGCAATGCTACATCAGTGAAATTTTTATTTTGATCATGAAAGAAGGAAAAAAAATTATCACTTTTCCCAGGCAAGAGGAAGGAACTGGCACCCCAGGAGGGAGGGTGCCACCATGTAAGGGAGCCTGGGCTCACCTGGCCTGCCAGGCCCTGGCCAGGGTGGGTCTTCAGGCCTGATTCTGCCTATGACTGATGCACTGAGTGGCCATGGGAGAGGCAACTGACATTTCTTGCCCTCAGCCCCTCAAAGTCCACTCTTCCACACTGGCTGCACTGCAACTAGCTCTGTGCACACATTGTCCAGAGTGGTGGTAGTTGTAGTTATTAGAATTATTGTTTCACTGAGGTTGGAACACTTGTTCCCCTTCTCCAATCTCTCCAACAGCTTCCTTCCCACTTACAGAGGGAATAAACTTCAGCCCGAGCTTGTTTCTCTGCAAAGAGTATATTATTGGCAAATGGTGAATCAGGAGAAAATCTGAAACCATCAGTCCCACTGACCCAGATCCTAGGTAAAACCACATACCCCTATCATTTCATATGCTATTACCGCATATCTGCATTTTATTGGAAAACAGAGGTTGTTGCTGGAAGTACTTTAAGGTGACCCAAACCTTGCTTCTTTAGTATTCTCTCAAACTATGACATCAAAGTAGACGTGGAAGCTGATCACTTCAGAATGAAGGCCCTTCAGTCTCCACAATCGTCCCCACCTTTACCCATTTACGATTGCACAAAACAGGAGGGCTAGCTTTCTCCACTTGTCAGGAAGGAAAGTTGACAGCAACGTCTATGCTGCTGCCAGTAGCTCCTGGCTACTTCCCAGACCTCATCTCAACCACTCTCCTCCTGGCACTGTGCTACTTCCAGGCCATGGTCCTATCTGGTCCTTGACACCACCAAGATCTTCCCACCTCGGGGCCTTTGTCCTGTCTGGGTCCTCTGCCTGGTATGCCTTTCCCACTTCTCTACGTGTAGTTGGCTCCTCGTTTTTCTGGCCTTAGTTCAGGTGTCACCTCTTCAGAGAGGCTTTCCCAGACTATCCAGCTAAAGTAGTCCCAGTCACAGACACGCTCCCATCTTTATTTAAAACCTCCCCAGGCCATTTTCAAGTTCACCCAGGTTAAAAGATCAGCACTTTCTGGATCTGTGCCAACTTTTCATAATCGGCAGATCTCTGTCTGCTCTCAGGGACATGCAAAAGGCCACTTGGTCATTGGTAAGCAGCCAAGGAGTCTGAGATTCCCAGTGACCTAGATGCCCAGTGACATTAGGAATGCAAAACAAGCCGGGCACGGTGGCTCACGCCTGTAATCCCAGCACTTTGAGAGGCAGAGGTGGACAGATCACCTGAGGTTAGGAGTTGGAGACCAGCCTGGCCAACATGGTGAAACCCCGTCTCTACCAAAAATACTAAAAATTAGCTGGGTGTGGTGGCATGTGACTGTAATCCCAGCTACTTGGGAGGCTGAGGCAGGAGAATTGCTTGAACCCAGGAGGTGGAGGTTGTAGTGAGCCAAGATCATGCCACTTCACTCCAGTCTGGACAACAGAGCAAAACTCCATCTAAATAAAACAAAAAACAAAACAAAACAGAACAAAAAGAAAAACAGGCACTGGACAACTGGACAGCACTGAGAAAAGCACTGACACTGGGAGATGAAAGAGGCAGTCTGGCCCACAGAAGGATATGGTCAGACTCCATGAGCAAAAGGCAAGAGGGCAGTTGCTAGAATGGTCACGCACAGGGGGAGTCAGGACCAAAGGTGGAGGTGAGGTCCTGTGAGGCTGGGGTGCCATACATGGGAGTCTCTAACACATCCCCCTCCCCTACACACATACCTGCAGCCCAGGGTCCTTTTGCTCCTAAAGACAGGGGGTTAATCTGTGATTGGCTGTGACCAGAAATTCTCCCCCTCTCGAGGTCTATTAAATAAGAAGAAAGGAAAGTAAAACCAGAAAGCAAAAACTGGAAGAAACAACTGTAACAACTCATAAAGAGAGAGTGATTTATGCCTGCATGAAAGCCAGCTCCAGGTGGGCCATCACTGTGGAATGCCAGGGCCTTGCTCTGTGTGACTCCACTAAGGCCTGCAGGGAACCTGCTTCGTGAATGACACATGCTCTCATCAGGCAAGGCAGGCTTCAAAATGTGATCCATTTGGAAGGGTGACCTGGAAGCTGGGCAGGCATGTCTCCTCCACTGGTCTGCAGCCCCACAAGGACACGTTTTCTCAATGTTTAGCACAGTGCCAGCCACCAGTACACACTCAATAGCCAATTTGCTGCATTAACATTAAACATTTATCAGTCTACTCAATATGTATGGTCTTCCTGCTAGAAGGAGTCTTCCCCTACTAAATAAATACCTGGATAACTCAAAACTCAGCATCACTCTTGTATCAGTTAGGATTTCTGACTGTAAGCAACAGAAATGAACTGTGAGTAAAAGAAACAGACAAGGAAGGCTCCCTTTTAGAAAACTTTGAAGCAGTTCTCAGAATCAAGTCAGGCTGGGCCACAGAGCCTGGGCCATACCACAGGGACTGAGTGACCTGGCTGGACATTCTGGATGGCGCTTCTGCCCCTGCCTACCCTCCAAACACTTGATGCAGATGCAGATGTCTCAGTTCTCCCTGAATCTTCAAGTCCCTCCATTAACAATCAAAGCCTGAGTCAGGAGCATCGAGGCAGCTGGTTTGAGATCAAATGCCCACCCTAGCTCCCCAGAAGTAGGAGGGAGGACCACCTGGGCCCTTTGGATTTCCTGGCACTCTCACAGGGCAGACCTCCCCATCCCATTAGCCCACCTCCACCTTTCCCACCCCAAGAATCCCATCCCTCATGGCTCCCGACTCAAGCAGGAATGAACATTTGGATTCTGGGTGGTGTTTCCACCACCGCCATTAGACATAGGGCCATCACAGCATAGAATCTCATCTTCAACCTTCAGAATCACTTTTTCCATCAGGCCTTTTTAAAGTACCTGAACTTAAGCAGGAATAAGCTCTCTTGCTTGATGTGCAATTGAGTCAGTCGTATATTCAAGTGTTTACAATGTGCTAAAATCCACAGCCAAGAGGAAATACTGTTGCAGTTGTAACTTGAGCCTCTGGTTACCAAGGGAGGTTGTGGACATTCTCTTTGGGAACATATTTGGAAAGAAGATTAGCCCCCTTACAGAGCTAAGTTGTTCCAAGCTGGGCAGGCTGGGTGTGGGGGAAGGAGTGGTTGTAATATGGACTATAAACCACTGAAAGTGGTCACCTTTCCTAAGGCAACTTGGCCCCAGGATTCTCAACTCAATGGTTGATGCCTCCTTTTCTGTCTGTCTGCTCTCACCCTAAGATTGCCTATCTAAATCACCCACTAGCTCTCCCAGATGTGTCTTCCGACATATGGATTCCTCGGTATGCGGTGGTGATACAGCAGGTCAGGCTGCTACCTCCCAGTGTTTGCAATCTGCTCATTTCCCACTCCCCCTGACAGGCAGGCACTGATTCTACAGCTGTCCTGATGAGAGGTGTGGGCACTGCAGAGTTGGCACTGCGGGGTAGGCGACACAATGATGGTGCAGGGGCAAACCTCTGCTACTCACTCAATCCCTAGATTGCTGTTACTAAGGTCCTGAGAGGGTGGGACTGTTGTCATTTTTCACATTTGGGGTATAGACAAGGTAGGTGAGTGATTGCATTCCTGTGCTCTCAGTTTTCCTTCTGACAAACAGAAATGACTCCCCATCCTTTTTGGCCCATTCAGAAGTAGTGTAAAGGTGCAGATGATTTTGGAGGTTGAAAGGCTTTCATTCTGAAATCATCAGGTGCCACATCTATTATGATGTCTCAGCTTGAAAATGTACTGGAAAAGGCAGATTTTGGTCACCTTGAAATACTTCCAGCAAAGTCCCTGGTTTTCAAGAAAATATGGACATGCAAATATATTATAGAAATGCTGGGTGTATGTGGCTTTTACTCAAGGATCTGGATCAGTGAGTTCAGTGGGGTGAGAGTTTCTGCGAGTTCACCATTTGCCAATAAAATGGCCTTTGCAGAGAATAAGCTAAGAAGCTTGAGCTGATGTTCATTCCCCCTCTGAGGGAGTTGGCTCGGGATCCTCACAGGCCTGACCTCCTACAGCTGCAGGAGACAAGGCAGTGGGGACAGAGAGCCAGGCACCTCCTAGAATGTGTCCCTCTATTAGCCATGTTAATTGGGGAAACAAGAGAAGAAATGTGACAACTAAATCCAACAAATTTGAACCACAATCTGGCCTTGGCCAAGACAGAAAAGTAGGGGAAAATGAAGTTTTTCTGAAGCTCTCTATGTCCTCTGTCATGTCTCTAGGTAAATGTATAAATGAAGGGTATTTTTCTTGTTTTAATAAGCGACACACCTTCATGAACATTCCAGAACAAGATAACTGACGGAGGATGTCCTAAGTGTGTGTGTACAAGCCAGCCATGAGTGAGCGGCCGCCTCATGGACTGCCGCCATGTGCTATTCCAGGAAGTCAGTCTTGAGGACTGGCCATGCTTACTGAGCACACACCAGCCCACTGCCACATGGCAGCCAAATGCACACTAAGCACAAACCAAGCTGCTATGTTGATGCCTTGGGAGCAAAGAGTGCCCCGGTGTAGTGCTCAGCCGAGTGCTACTCTGTCCTGAAGCAGCGACAGTCCTGATTGCCCAGTCATTGCTTGGTGGTCCTGAATTTATACATTGTATTATTTAGAGATGATTGATTCCTTCTGGCCAAGGCACTTTCGGTTTGAATCACTGCCACCAGATCAAGTGGTCCCTCATTAAGTATATAGAAGACTCTGGTGGACTCTCCCTGGCATGCAATAGCTAAAAGGAAAGAAGATGAAAACCAAGTTAGTTAGTATTGCTTTATTCACTAAAAAGAAATCTGGACTGCACTGTCCGGATACAGTTTTTCTATACCCTGTTCTCTTGACATCCTTCAAAACAGGGGATAGGAAAAAAGAGAAGAAAAATCAGTCTTCAAGAAAACAAAGAAATGGTGGCATTACAAACCACCTAGTAGAAAATGCAGTGGAATTTGGAAGAACAGTGAAAGCAGACTCACACCTCCTCAGACTTTGGCCAAGATTTGGGTTTCTCTAAAAGCAAATGTTGCATCCTAAGAGGCCTTGCAGTAATAAGAGAGCCACATAATGTAGGGGAAGTTTGGGGACCCATGGGATAGCTCAGAAGGTGTTCTTTCTGTTTCTGTTTCCCCTACTCCCATCTTCGCTGCCTCCTGGCTGAAGGAAACTTCCAGAAAAGAGTATGAAGGAGGCAGAGCAGCAGCCTCAGTAGCCACGACCCCCAGCACCCTCAGCAGAAGGCACACTCCTGGGCGTCCCACGACATGAGCTTCATTTGTACTCTGGAGAGGAGAACACCAACAAATATAACAGAAAACTATTCAAAGACACACAGAAGAAAGGCTTCTTGAATTAAAGTCTTGGAACTGCCATTTGAAAAAGTCAAAATACATCCTAAGATAAAATCAAGACACATCCTGGTGAAATTACTAAATCTCCAGGATAAAGAAGGAATCCTCTGGATATCCAGGTAGAAAAAATCAAATGACCTAAAAGAAGTAAAAATGAGGCCTGCCCTAAACTGACCACAGCAATGCCACGTTCAGCTGACCATGTTCAATGTCAGAAGACACTGAAGCAATGTCCATGAATCCTGAGCAAAGGAATTTATGTGACCCATGCATATAAATCAGGCGGGTTGCCCCCACAACCCCTTGTACATGAATAGACAAGAAAATTCAAGCATTCTCAAAACTTCAGGGAACAGAGCACCAATGAGCTATGGAGGGTGGGAGGTGGGTGGTGAATGACCTGAAAATGAAATCGGGGAATCTGGTTAAACAAAAAGTAACATAAACCAAAAATGTTAGAACTTGTCTATCCAAGTGTGGCTCTTGCAGCTGCAGTACTGACATCATGGAGACTGGGGGCAGGCATTAGAAATACAGACCCTCAGCCAGGCACAGTGGTTCACATCTGTAATCCCAGCACTTTAGGAGGGCAAGATGGGTGGATCACAAGGTCAGGAGTTCACCTGGCCAAGATGGTGAAACCCCATCTCTACTAAAAATACAAAAATTACCTGGGCGTGGTGGCGCACGCCTACAGTCCCAGCTACCTGGGAGGCTGAGGCAGGAGAATCACTTGAACCCGGGAGTCAGAGGTTGCAGTGAGCCAAGATCGTGCCATTGCACTGCAGCCTGGGTGACAAGAGTGAAACACCGTGTTAAAAAAAAAAAAAAAAATACTGACCCTCAGGGCCCACCTCAGACTCACTGCACCAGAATTCTTATTCTAACAAAATACCCAAGCACTTAGTATACTCTTTAAACCTTAAGAACCACTTTTCTAGGACAAAGAAACCATAGTAGAAGAACAGGCAATGGCAGTCTGTGCATTATGGCAGAGAACAGAATGTAACAGCTACACACCTCATCAGTGTAAAAGTAGTAAAATAAGAAATCCAGAGTAGGGGAATGAGGGAAGGAGAGGAAGTAGGAAATCAAGAGATACTGTGAAATTTTTTAAATGTGAATAAATCTCATCTTCACTCTGCCCAAAAACTTTACAGAAATTGAAATAACTTCTAATGAAGAAAAACATTTTTGAACTTCAGCAATTTTTGCAATTTCTTTTTGATTTTTTAATCCATTAAATTCAAATCAAACATATTGCTTTTAATTTTAAAAAAGATATACAGTAAGTTTCTATTTTTATAAATGTGTTTGAATTTACCTAATTAGCTATCATTCTATCAGAGAGATAGCTGTGCACCAAATGTTAATGATTTCCTCTGGATGGTGGAATTTAAAGTAATTGTTTCTTTGTCATTTTAAAATTTGTACTTTTGTATATTACTTGATTTAAAAAGTAAATAATAGCATATACTATTTTCACACAAAAATTTCTTTAAAAGAGTAATCAGAAATGTTTTTATTTTAAATAACAGAATAGATTTAAATAATGCCCTAAGCAGTAGTTAGACTCTGTAAATCCGAAGGAAAAGGTAATTAAAATTAGGTTAAAAGAAGCCAAACTGGGTGATAAGCTGCCTAAAACCTGACCTGCTCCCCACCACTAAACACTGCTTCTTCATTAGGATGTTAGAAAACCTTAGCAATACCTTCTGTTAGGAAGCTTCTCAGGTAGTTGCAAACCCTCTGTCTCTCCCGGGCCTGGGGACCCTCAAGCTCAGTGCCTGCAGCTTTGGCAGTGGGAGAAGCTTGGTATTTTCTGCCCCTACTTGGGCTCACCAAGGCCTGCCTTTCTTTCTCTGTCCTTTTCTGCTTTCTGCATCTCAAAGACACGGGATATATCATATCCAGATACAGGAATGCCCCCAAATTATAGTAGCTAAGCTGTACAATAAGACACCTAGGCCCTTTAATATATGACTTTCTGAGCCATACCCCAGACCAGTGGTTCTTAAATTTTGATGGTTATCAGAATCACCAGGGAACATTAGTAAAAATATTAAAGCCCAGGTCCTGTCCTCCTCATGGCTCTGGGGCTTGTAGTCTTTAGCTGCCATCAGGTGAGTCAGAGGGAACTGAATCCAACTCAGGAGATGGGCCAGGGCATTAGAGGGCCTCAAACCTTTCCTGGTGGCTTTCATTGCAGCCAGAGTTGCAAATCACTACCCTCACATCTGCTCCTGGGTCCATATTCCTCCCAGTCAGACAACGAGGGATGGGGGTTTATGCTGTTCCTCTTCTTCCAGGCAGTCCATGGCCCCGGGACTCTGTTGAGCTTTTCAAGGCCATAGAGTGAAATCCTTAAGAACACACTCTGTAGCCAGCCTGTTTAGGTTCAAACCCCAGTGGCATGACTCAGGGAAACTATTTAACGTTTCTCTGTGCTTCAGTGTCCTCATCTGTAAAATGGGGATAATAATGATATTTGCCTTATAGGAGTGCTTGGGAATTAAATGAGTTCACATTGTAAGTGTGCACAGGACACATAGTAAGCACTATGTATATGTTTGTTATGACTATTCCCTAATTCTACCTACGTGTCTGAGTGGAACCAGCCTCCTCTCTTCTTTCAGTTCCATGTACCAAGCTGATGCTTTGCCCTGCGTGCCCCCATCTAGTTCACCATCTAGTTCTTCCTTGGTAGTTAGAGCTCAGGCAGCAATGGTAGCTTTCTAGTTTTGTCCCCTGCCTCCTCCCACAATCCCGGTTGTCCTGATTTCAGCAGAGCATTTGAGCCTGCCCTCATGATTTTGTCATGGACGTGAAGGCTGGCTGGGGCCTCGGCCATCCCCTTAGTAATAATTCTGTTAAATAACTGTATCCCGTCAGCCCTGAGAAATGGGGTGGCATCACCTGGCGCTGCCCTTGGTCCTGACCTGACCAACAGCTTAATCCATGAAGTAGAGGAAAAGTATTTAACGAGATGTATATCAAATCAGGAAGTGACAGAAAGTTGGAAGAATGACTAAAATGCTGGGGAGTGAGTTAAGATTCAGATTGATCACACGGGGATTGAAATTCTGGATTGAAGCCAAGAGAAGGTGCTCTTTATACAGGACAAATGTAAATCATAAATTGGGGAGCCTTGGCTTTGCAGTACAATATGTGAAGGAGATGGAGGTGTGCAAGTGAATATGCACTTCCTGTAATGACCTAGGGTGAGTCTGCATCCCAGAAAGGGCCCACTCACTATCCTCTGAATTAAGGACATCCCTTCCAACGAGTTCTGAATTGTTATGGAAGCCAAAGATAATAAGAACATCAGTGACTGGAGTTTGCACATCGTTCATTTATTCACGAATCCACTCACCATTATTTATTTCAGGCTTTACTTTTGCAAGTAATTGGCCTAAGAACTACTAAAAGAAGAATGTCTGGTTCTTCAGAAAGTCTAAGATTAGGGGCTGGAAACCACTAGAAGGTACATTTGATGAAGCATAATCTTTCCAACAATCAGAAAAAAGGTGAACTTCTTGTCATTAGCTCTGTACCCAGGCTCTGCAAGGGAGGTGAGGGAGTGTCTAGAGAATTGCTACTTCGTTAGGCAGCTGGGACCCTCAGGTCCTCTTTCAACGTGCTATTCCATGGTCCTACGAATCACATGATAAAGTTGAGGCAGGTAGTGGGGAACTGAAAAGGAGGTAGATTAAACCAGAAGCCCTTCTTTCATATCCCAGGCAGCCAGCCTTCCTTTTGTCTCTAGGCTTCTCCTGACCTGCTTCTGCTTTGATCTGGAACCAAAGTGACTCCTGATCCATTAAGTCTCACCTCCATTCACATAGCATAAACTCAGAAGAGAAATGCAAGTTAAATCTACAAGGGTACCATGTTTCAGATGTCGGGTTGGCAAAGATCAAAATATTTGATACTAGCTGGTGGTCGACCTTCATACTTCGTGGGTTCGAGCATTATCTAGCACAATATTTTGAAAAAAAAAACTTGGCATCACATATCAAAATTTAAAATGCATACACTTTCTCACTTTGTAACCCCATTTCTGGGAATGTACCATATAGATATATTTGGATTCCTATAGAGCACTCTATTGTACAAGGATGTTCACTGCAGCATTCTCCTCTCTCTCTGTCTCTCTCTTTCTCTCTTTCTCTCTGTTTTTAGCAACAGGGTCTCACTATGTTGCCCAGACTGGAATTGAACTCTTGGGGTTAAGCAATCCTCCTCTCTCAGCCTCCCAAGTAGCTAGGGTTACAGATATGTGCATCATTCTCTTTCTTAGGCTTTGGTAAAACCTTTCTATCTTTTATTGTCATTTTTATGGTGTAAAATACGTGTAACTAAATATTTATCATTTTAACCATTTGTAAGAATATAACTTAGTTGCATTAAATCCATTCACAGTATTGTATAACCACCACTACTATCTATATTCAGAACATTTTCATCATCCCCAACATGAAATTCTGTACTCATTGAACAATAACTCCCCATTTGCCCGTGGTAACCTATCTTCTACTTTCTGTCTCTACGAATTTGCCTCTTCTTCCCTATGTAAGTGGAATCACACAATATTTGTCCTTCTGTGTCCGGCTTCTTTCACTCAGTACTTGTATTAGTCCATTCTTTCACTGCTGTACAGAAATACCTAAGACTGATTAATTTATAAAGGAAAGAGGTTTAATTGACTCACAGTTCTGCATGGCTGGGGAGGCCTCAGGACACTTACAATCATGGTGGAAGGTGAAGGGGAAGCAAGGACCGTCTTCACAAGGTGGCAGGAGAGAGAAGAGTGAGCAGGAGAAATACCAGACGCTTATAAAACCATCAGATGTTGTGAGGACTTACTCACTATTACAAGAACAGCATGGTGGAAACCGCCCCCATAATCCAATCACCTCCCTCCCTCAACACATGATTACAATTTGAGATGAGATTTGGGTGGGGACATAGACCCAAAACATGTCAGTACTGTATGTTGTTTTCAAGGTCCATCCATATTGCAGCATACATCAATATTTCATTCGTTTTTATGGCTGGATAGTATGCCACTGAATGTATATATCACATTTTGTTTATTGACTCGTCTCTTGATGAACACTTGGTTTGTTCCCACCTTTTGCCTATTGTGAATAATGCTGCTATGAATGTTGCTGTATAAATGATATGTTCAAGTCTCTGCTTTCAGTTCTTTTGGGCAGCATTCTTTCTGATAACAAAAAGATTGAAAACAACCACAACAACTATTAATAGGAGACCAGTTAAATAAGTTATGGTACATCCACACATGAGAATACTATGCAACTCTTTATAATGAGGCAGGTTTATGAGTCTTGGTATGGAATCATCTATAAGATACATCATCAGGAAAGAAGAAGCAGGAAGAGAAGGATGATGCAGAGGAGGCAAGAAAGAAGCAGCAGCAGCAGCAGCAAAGGGAGGAACTAAGTGCATGCCCAACACCTAGGCTGTCCCCGGAAGCCTCCACAAAAGAGTGGTGCTCTGGGAGGCCATTGGACCTGGGGTTAGCGGTGAGGGAAGGCTTTGCTATTTAACCTTTAACCTTCGGAAATATTTTAATGAGCCGAATGTTTTACCTTCTCAAAATCTGTCAATACTTTAAATTGGCATATGATCTTTTAAAGTCCTGAGTGTGGTCATGGGTCCAGCAGCAGGTGGGAGTGTTTGACAGCCACGAGGCTACAGAACAGCCCTGGGAGATGGAGGCAGAGGACCAGCTGACATTTATCCCTGCAAGCCCTGGACACATTGCCACTGCCGTCCCATCTTCAAACACAGAGCTCACTGTTAACAGCCTCCCAGATGCCTTATAGCCTCTTGATTCCAATCCCCCATTTCTTCTTTTCTTCCTCTCCTCCCTGGAAAAGTAATTTGGAGAGCTGCAAGATGAAAGGTGCAGTCTCCTGCGCCTGGCTGCTCATGCTTCACACTGCTGGAGAGAGAGGCCATGGAATGAGGCTTCAAAGTTGCAAGAACACCTTGCCCCAAGGAGGGTCAGCGCTCAATCAGGAAAGGCCTCTGGCACCCTCCTCCAGGTCAGACACATGGAAAAGGTGTCTGCTCCAAGCCAGATGAACAGACCTCACATGATGATAATCAAATCATATTTGAAAATGAGATGAGGAGGGGAGTCAGAACAAAAGCCTATGAAAAGAAAAATAAGGTGGAAGTTGCAGAAATTGGTGTTCTGTATTCTAAGGCCTTCCTGGCTCCTGGCAGGCTTTGAGATTAGTGTTGATAATAGCTTCACCATAGGACCACAAAAAATCAATGGAACTGGGACTGAGGCAGGATCCATTTATCTTCTTGGGGTGAAATAGGAGGTGTGATTTTAAAAAGACAAATTATACCAAATGTGTGTAATTGATGTGCATACACAGAACCATGCAAGGCGGGCCAACTGCACACAATTGCACAATATCAGGCATTATTCTCATCAAGAGTTTTTGTAACAATGCCAACCCCAGGACACAGTTCAAGTACTCTGGAGAGTAGTACTAGGAATTGAGTTCTAGAATGTGTTGCGTTATTTTTGCATGATTAATTATTTGTTTGAAAAGGTGAGGAAGAATACTAAAAGGAAAAGCCAATTTGCAGGTCCTGCTTTATAATAAAATGACTTGCTTGGGACAGGGCTTCAGAGGTCACTTAATCTATCCCTCTGCCTCTCATTTAAATAGACTATTTCCCCATTGAATGATTTTTTTCTCCCCTTAAAGGTCTTTATGTCAGTTTCCTGTATTGAGCTATATGTACCCTTCTCATGGGCAGAGATGATGCCTCATCACCTCTATGGTGTCAATACCTGACACACAGAAGGCTGTCAAAAGATGCTGTATTTATTAATTGATTACTTCTCTAATTAAGAGAGACCTCATTTTTCAACAGAAGGCTATCTTTCTATTTCGAAGCTAGGTTTTTCACAGGCAGCTTTCTTATCCAGCTGGCAGTGCTAAGCCAGTCTAGTTGAAAGATTCAAGTTAGTTCCTGGAGAAGTAAATTTCCAGTGAGGAGGTAGGCAGGATGCATAGGGGTGAGAGAACTGCTTTCCATGTCTGGTGAGTACCAGCCTGGGGACCAGAGGACCCGGGACAAGCAGCACCTCCACAGAGTGCATTGTGTGCCTGTACCCTATGTACTTAACATCTTTGGAGACAGAATTATGGAGCAATACTCTGCAAGAAAAGTGAGAAAGAGCAGACCTTGGTCCAAGGGAGATCTTCCTTCCTGGCTTAATCAAGGCCACTTTTAAAAGTTTCCCTTAGCCTCCCAGAAAGCCAGTCAATGTTACCACAGAGTCACAAGGCCACCTGAGGCAAGACACTTTATAGGTTCTCTGGTGGTACTACCCCATAACATGTCTACAAGCTTCTTCTGCTCCTACCCTGGGCCTGGGAGCTGCCAGGCAATCTTCTTATCCTTCTTTTTTCTTCTTCATAAGGCCTGGGCTGTGCCCTATCCTTCTTCTCCTCTGAAGATGATCCTTCTTCCTTTACTAAGATGCAGGAGATGAGGAGTGAGCAGCTGACTATCTTTCCTTCTCACCCCAAGATATTTTTACCACAGTCCATAGTATTTCTGCATCCAAGTCACCTATTTCTGCATCCAAGTCACTTTCCTTACTTGGGGACCTCACCAATTCTGGTAAGAAGCAGCCCTTGTCCTCAAAGAACTCTCAGACCATCCCTTCTGTCCTCATATCTGATTTTATCCTCTTCAGATTAGACTCAGAATGGTTTTTTCAAATATCCCTTCTCTGTCTTGCAAATTGCTCTTTCTAGTCACAATGTCCTTCCCTTAGGATATGAAGCTGATCAAATCTTCCCCATTCCAACAACAGTAACTCATACAAAAAACCTTCTGGCATGCTGATTTTCCCTCAAGCTCTCTTTTCTTCCTTCCCTTTTCTTTTTAAATCTGTGCCTAACTGCTTCCACCTTCTCAACCCACTCAGCCTTCCAACTAGGGAAGGGGTTGTCTCCATCATGGTTCTGAAAGTAACCGTCACCAGTGACTGACCAGGCATCGGGTTTACCTGAATCACTACCTTGCATAGCCACCTGGCTGACATTGATGCCATGGACCTGTCTTCCCAGTCCAGTCAGCCTGTGCAGCCTTGTGCTTCCGGCTCTGCTCTCTTCCTGCCTCTCTGACTGTGACTTCTTTGTTTCCTTCCTGGCTTATCTTCTTCCTCCTGTCGCCTTCATGTCCCTCAAGGATAGCCCAGGGCCTATCCTTGATCCCTTTTCTCCATCTCTACATTCTCTCCCTTGGCAGTCTCATCCCAAGTTTTAAAAATCTATCAAATACTATGAATGAGACACTGTGTTAGGCACTGTTGATGTAGTGGTAAATTATAATTCTTTCAAAGTCTCACAGACAAATGGTGATGGAAAAGACAGATAAATGAATAAATGATTTAACATAATATATTAAGAAGCTTCTGTCTCCAAATGGGGACGGTATCCCCAAAGCACTCACACGATTTTTAGCAAATTTATTATAGTGTCGGAAAAATGTTGAAACTTCACAACAACCTCTCTTTAATACTGACAAATAACCCAGTGTCAGAATGGGTGGTATCTGCATCAGAGATGGTTTGAGAAAAGCTCCCCAGGCTTACTACTTGCTCATCCTAACTCTACTGCCTAAAACAGAGATTGCATGAAGAAAAAGGTAATAAAGTCCACCTTCTGCCCTGCCTTAGAGACCCAGGGCTACTACCAATGAGGAAATGGGCTATGTTGTGAGTCAAGAAAGTTTTCACTTCATTACTTACATTATTTTACTTGCCCAGAAAGCATCTATACATAGCATAGCTACCCAAGGACCAGAAATGGTGTAATGCCTTCTGAGAACCTAGAAGTGGTCCTACAGGAAAAGCACTCTGTGAGAGGGGGTAAAGACAGTCATGCCCCAGAAGTGGTGCATGCAGGAAACTGTATTTTTCACATATTGCATCAGACCAGAAGAACTAAAGAACCAGATGCTTTAGATCTGCCGTGCCACCTGAGCAGAGCAGAGACACATCAAGAGAAAGCATTTTAGATATGAGAAATTGAACTAAGACCTACACACATTGATCTCCTCCACAGCTGGTGCAAACTGAGAAGATAATTAAATCACCCAGAAAGAGAACAGAAATGGAGTCCTAGGACAAGCTATGAACCCTGCCTGTAAAACCTCACTGGGTCTCAGCAAAGTCCATTTTGCTTAAAATAGAATAGGGAAAATACCAGCTACTGCAGGAATGGGAACACTATTCTATTGTGTGAAAGGAAGAGCACCCCTCTAAAAATGAGATACTGCAGAATTGAGAAGAAAAATTCAGGAAACTGTTTGCTTTTTCAGGAGTACACAAGAAGGCATGACCTCTAAGTCAGAGGGAGAGAAAGTCACAAGAGAGGAAAATAAGCAAGTTTAGATGAAAAGAATGGTTTATCCAAAATGGAAGAATAGTAAGGAAACTAAAAGCGTTATAGCAGAAACAAAGCCACTTTGCAGGGAGGAAAGAGTCGTACTGAAGCTTCAAAACATCAAGTCAGTAATGTCGAAAGCCAATGTGAAAGAAATTTAAACATTTGGGCAGAAAGTGAAAGATTTGGAAAACAGAGATAATGAAGACCACAGGTAGACAATAAAGATTCCTAAAATAGAACGCACCATAAATAAAGAAGAGAAATGAAAGATATAGTGTAATAAAATGTTACTGAATTAAAGATAAAGGGTTCTGCCTACAGACAGATGGGCTCACCAGGAAAAATCAGCAGAAGGAGACCCCAGACACATCGTGGAAAATTAAGATAATGTCACAGAGAGAAAGTGGGCTATTCACAAGCTGAATAAGGCGGCTTTAGACATTTCTGTGAGACAGCAGACCTGAGAAGTGAGGAAACACAGACAATGACAAAGGAGACCTTTTCAATCAGTAGTGAAGGATAAATTTCCCAGGGAATGAGGCTGAGACACAAGTTAGCTACTGGGAAACAAGCTAAATCCCTACTTTATGCCCAATCCCTAAATTAATCCCTGCTGGATTAAATATTTAAATGAAAAATTGAGCCATAAAAGTAGTATGATAAAACACAGATTACCATTTATACAACTTTAGAGTGAGGAGGAACTTCCAAAGAAGGAACCAAAGGGAAAAGCACATAAGGAAAAAGACTGATAGACCAAACTACATTAAAAATGTTAAATTTTGCTAGAACAAAAACTACAGGTCTGAAACAAATTATGAAACTTGAAATAAATGAAATATACATGACAAAGGTTTATTCATGCAACTAAATAGAAAAATGGGTAAAGAATATGAACAGGCATTCAAGATAGAAGAAATACAAATAAGCTTTTTAGTCCAACTGGCAATCAGTTTTTAAGATCCAAATTAACATACCTAAGATTTAACATTTTTCAGCTATCAGACTAACAAATAATCAAAAGAATTACAATGATCATTGTTGGAAATACTAGGGAAAAGCAGTCACTCTCATGGGCAACTGGGATATGAAGGGCTCATCAGTATAGTATTTCTAAACAGCCATTTATAATTTTTATTAAAAGCCTTAAAAATGAGAAAAACTTTAATCCAAAACTTCTACATGATGGATTTATCTTAAGAATATTATCCATTATGGCCCAGCATGGTGGCGCACAGCTGTAAATCCCAGCACTTTGGGAAGCTAAAGTGGACAGATCACTTGAGCCCAAGTGGTCAAGACTAGCCTTGGCAACATATCAAAAACCCATCTCTTCAAAAAATTGGCTGGGTGTGGTGTCGTGTGCCTGTAGTCCCAGCTACTTGGGAGGCTGAAGTTGGAGGATTGTCTGAGCCTGGAAGGATGAGGCTGCAGTGAGTCATGATTGCACCACTGCACTCCCACCTGGGTGGCAGAGTGATATCCTGTCTTCAAATAAATAAATAAATAAAACAATATTATTCATTAAATTACCAAAAATATGTAAATAAGGAACCTAATTTATTAGGTTTATTATTATTAGGAAATTGAAATTACCTAGATGTCTAAGTTTAGTGAAATAAGTTGCTAAATTTAATATAAGGCAAATGTTAACATGATAGTATGGGCATCCATTAACAAGAAGGAAAGACATAATATATTGTAAAAAAAAAAGTCATAAAGCATTATGGCATAATTTTTTATCAAAATAATACATGAACATTATACCAAAATATTAGCAGTAGTTATGTCTACATAGCAGTGTTACAGGAGATATTTTCTTTATGTTTATTTGTATTTCTACTTCTTCTACCATGAATATGAATTATGTATACATTTTTAAAAACTTGTTTTAAAATACAATTAAAATTCTCAAGAGTTCAATTGCTGGGTCACATGATATGCACATGTTTAGGTTTGTAAGAAATAGTGACATTCTTTTTTAAAGTGGTTGTACCATTTTATATTCCCACTAGCAATGGATGTAATCCAGTTTTTCCACATTCTCACCAGCATTTGTTGTAATCTTTTTTTTTTATTTTAGCCATTCTGATTGGGGGGTAGTGACATATCATTGCGGTCTTAATTTGCATTTGTCTTAACTTGTACTTTTCTAATGGCTAATGATGTTAAACTTCTTTTCATATGCTTATTGGTCATCTCTAGAAAAATGAAAACAAAATATACGTTCACATAAAAAAACATGTACATGAAAGTTATAGCAGCTTCATTCTTGATTGCCAAAAACTGGAAACAACCCAAATGTCCCTCAATGGATGAATAGTTAAGCAATCTGTAGTACATCCATACCATCGAATGCTACTCAGCAGTAAAAGGAATGGACCATTAACATTCACAACAACTTGCATGGATCTCAAGGAAGTGAGATCCACCCAGGTTGAGATTATGTTGAGTGAAAAAAAGCCCATCCCTAAAGGTTGCACACTATATGATTCCAGTTATACAGCACCTTGAAATGACAAAATTATAGAGATGAAGAACAGATTGGTTGTCAGTGATCAGGGAGAAGAAGGAGAAAAGGTGCTGGCCATGGCTATAAAAAGGTATCACCAGGGAAGCTTGTGATGAAACTGTTCTGTGTCTTGACTATGGCGGTAGTCATACAACTCTATATGTGATAAAACTGAACACATCTAAATACACACACACACACACACACACACACGTGTATATAAAACTGGTGATATCTGACTCAAGTCAACCAATTGTATCAAAGTTAATTTCCTGATCATGATTTGGTACTATAGTTACATGAGGTGTTATCATTAGGATAAACTGGATGAAGGGTGAATGTATCTTTCTTAATATTTCTTACAACTTCATGAGAATATATAATTATCTAAATAAAAAGCTTTAGAAAACCACAGTGAAACATTAAAACATGCAATGAAAATGCAACAAAGAAAGTGCTAAGATATAGCTAGATAGGCTGGGAACAGTGGCATATGCCTGAAGTTCCGGCTACATGGGAGGCTGAGGCACGAGGATCACTTGAGCCTAGGAGTTCAATGCTAGCCTGGGCAACATAGTGAGACCTCAGTTCTAAAAAAATAATAAATGAAGACATAGCTATGCAAGGAACACTGAGAGACCTTGAGGGTGGGGCAGGCATGATGGGTATTTTGCCAGACAAGAAATTCCAGCATCCTTTGTGAAAGAAGCTTTGACTTGAGGAGTCTGGAGGTACTGTGAGGAAGAAGAACATTCCCAGGCATGGGATGTCAGAAGATGGGGATATGGCATCAGCGGGTGATGACTGTATCTTAAGAGTGTCAGATGCCTGCCAGGCAGGGGTCAAAAGCAATGCAGAAAGGGAGAGGGGATACCCTGGTCCAACTTTTTTCCTACTGTCATGATAGTTCATGAATTTATCATATCATTTATTTATTCATTCATTCACTTATTTGTTCAATAAATATTCTCCATGTATCAGATGCAGCATGATGCCCTAGGAATAAAACGATAAATAAAATGATAAGCATCCTTTCTCACCCCACCCCACAAAGATCTTGCTGGGGAGATAGACAAGCAAACAGAAAATGCAAATACATTGTGTGACAAGCACCATGACAGAATGCATTATGTGCACATGCAAGGGGTACCTAACCCTGGAGGGCTTCATGGAAGAGATGGCATCTGGGCTAAAACCTGAAGCATCAGTGAAAGAAACTCAAATGAATAGAAAGTGGGGAAGAATGGCCTTCAAGGCTAAAGGAATCAACAGCTTGTATGACAGCCCAGAGGTGAGAGTTTACATCACAACTGGGGAAACCCAAGACTTTAAATGTCGCTAGAACACAGAGGTGGAAATCCTGTAAGATGTAAATGAAGCTGGCAAGCTCATCAACCTAAGATCTTACAAAGTCCTGACTGCCGCGCCAAGGAGACTAGTCTGACTCTTAAGGGTGATGGGGAGCCACTGAAATCTTTTCCAAAAAGGAGGCTCATAATCAACTGGGCTGAGAGCAGCGACAGAATGAACTGGGGAAGTTCAGGGAAGCTCCTTCCTAGCCCTCATCTGTGCTGCAGGCCAACACTGTGCATCCCTCCAGAGCTCTCAGTCAGTTTCCTGGGCTCCCTGTACTGGGGCCAGTGCAGGTCCCCCAAGGAAGTGCTGAGCTCGGAAGTTTTATGGAGTTCTGAATTCCCGGGCCAAGCTCTCTCCAGTTCCCGATCAATTGCTCCCTGTCACAAGCTGATCTTGTTCTAGTTCTTTACTTTCTGGATCATAAAGTTGTCCTCTGAGTGACTTAGGAGGCTCTCTGGTGCTGGGCATTTATAACCCAGAGATACCTGTGCAGTCAGCAGCCCCCATTAGTGTGCTGCTTGACAATTTAGCTGTCCCCTCCGAGGCCAGAATGAGATCTATCTGTTTCCCCAGGACTTACTCACCTAACATCAGGATGAGGCTGGATTGCTTCCCAGGCCGTGCTTTGGCAGCAGGGCAGCCAACTGCCTGTGCTGTTTTGGCTTAGAAAAAGACAGAGCAAGAACTGCAGACCAGCAACCTCTTAAGGGAGATTACTGGGGAACAGGACCCCTTCCAACCAGGCAGGACATCATTCCGGACTTTGAGATGCCTGTTGGGAGCAAGTGCAATCTCAGGAGAAGCTTTCAGAAAGGTTCACAAGGCAGGTGACACATGAGGATGGGCCAGGGCTGGCGGAGCTGGCAGTGGGGAGTCCACCAGTCAGCCTCAAACACTAGAGGGAAATGAAGGGCAGAAATCCAGTATTCAGGGGCTGGGACAGTGGGATCAGTGTGGGTTAGGTCAGAAAGGATGGAATTCAAGCATCCAGGGAAGCAAATACAGCAATAAGGAAGTGGGTGAGATGTTGTTCCATTTCCTGCCTCACTGGGAGTAGAGAGGTGAATGACACAGGCCCTGCCCTCAGGGAACTCACAGTGTGGAGAGGGTGAGACAAGACAACAAGGCTGCCCCTCTCTTCCCCTCTATACGCTCTGTTTCCTTTAGGCAGGCACTTGAAGGCTGTGGGCCCCAGGGATTTTGAGGCCATTTACCTTGGAAGCCAAAGCACGAGGAAAGACCCTTCTGCTGTGCACGGATCACCTTGTACTTATGCTCAAAATGCTCAGGACAGGGCCTGACACACAGCAGATGCTCAGTCAGTATTCGTGGCATGGTTGTCTTGCTTAAACCCCTTTTTCTCAGGAAACAAGAACTGAAACAAACTTGCCTTTGCCACACTGACCGGAGGCTTGGCAATGTCGTCCTGGGACCAGAGTGAAGCTTGCGGCATGTGCCCTTTGCGCACGGAGAGCTGTGTGTGGTTGGCTCTCTCAGAGGCAAAGCCAAGCCCCGCAGCCTACAGTTTGAAACGAGAGACTCCTACAGAGCAGGACCCTGAAAACAGACTTCGGGACATCATCTTCTTCAAGAGCAGCCTGCCTGTTCCCTGGATCACCCCATGGAGTGCTGGGCCAGTGTCCCAGTGCCATAAATCACAGGCTTCTCTGGCCCCCGTGTTGTCTTTTTGGTGCCAACATTAAGCTTATTGAGAGTGTGACCTTTAAAAAACTAAAAAAGACAAGCCAGTTTTTCCTCACAGATGACCTGAGATTAAAGTTTCTAAAATGCAGTTAAAAAAAACAGTGGGGGCTGAGGGAGTCGCAGGGAGAGAAGGATAATGGAAATAAGCAGCTCCGGAAATGGACCTGCTTCTAGATTTACCCATCAAAGGGAAGTCCTGGAAAAGTGTAACCACACGCCACAACCTGGAGAAGCAGCAAAATATTTACCACGGGGAGCAGAGAGCTGTGCATGCAAATAACAGGGGCTCTGCCTTGTTGGAGGGGGTCAGCAAGACTCCCTGGGGACATGACGTTCAGGTGAGACTGACTTAGGGAATGAAGAGGGAAGAAAGGGAGGTGCAATCCAGGCAGAGGCATCAATATTGGAAAGGCCTCAAGTTGAAAGAAAATGTGGGGCAGGCAGGCAACAAAAAGCATGCCCTCAGTAGGGGTGCTCAGCCAGGGGAGAGTGTTTGCATTGGGGCAAGGGGTGAGGTCTATGGGGTCAGTGCCAGCTGCACTAGTGAGCTAGAGTTCTGAGAAATCCCTCTAGACCCCTTCATCTGGAGGGCTGGAAAGGAGCATGCTGAGAGGGTATTTTAAAAAATATTTTTCTTTTCAGGGCTGACGCCCATATAGAAACATAAACTGCAGGTCTCTACTCTGAAGCAGGAAAACGATTTGAATACCAAGGCTTTACCCCACCATCACCTCAAACCAAGGAAGACCAGCCCTGGTTGCAAGCATTTAACAAAGTCTAAGAGGGAGAGAAGACAGTGATAGTGCATCAAAGGCTGTACGCCGATGCAATGAACTTTCCAGCCCTCCTCTACAGTTACAGAAAGGTGGATGGGAGGAATATCCAGGCAATTAAACTGTGGCATGGGTATAAAGACAAATGAACCTCAGACAAAGTGGGCAGAGTCAAGGAGAAATAGCCCAGCCCACATTACAGCTAACAAGAGGTCTGGACAGAGCTGCCCTGAAGTGTGAGCACAAATGAAAAGAAATGGAAATGGCAGAGCAAATATGCAAATTCATTATCAATTGTATAAGAAAAAACAAGAAAGAAATACAGCAGCATAGCATGAAAAAGACAGAAAAAGAACTCCATCTGGAAGAAAATATAGCCCAAGAAATAGAAGAAAGTTATCCAAAAGGATTTAACTTCCAAAATAATTCAATAATACAAAAGCTCAAAAGCCAAATACAATGGAATAAAATATAAAAGGGAGATTGCCAAGTTCAGGAAACAAATTGTGGATCAAAGTAACAATACAGTTGGCCCTCTGTTTCCATGGGTTCCACATGTCCAGATTCAACATACCATAGATCAAAAACATTTTTTTAATGCAACAATAAAAATAATACAGTATAACAGCTATTTACAGTGTACTAGGTACCATAAGTAGTCGAGAGATGGTTTAAAATATACAGGAGAATGAGCACAGATTATACCATTTTATCTAAGGGACTTAGATCCCCAATATCCCCAGGAGTCCTGGTACCAATCCTCTGCAGATACTGAGAGATGAGTGTATTGTAAAACTAGTAAATAAAGTAGAAATGGCTAAAGAATTGATAGAGTTTAAAACTAAATTATTAACATAGAGAAAATACATGGAAAATAAGCTCTGAACAAAGAAACGGCTCATAATAGTATATGAGGGATTACTAGCATCCCTAAGTTAGAGGCTCTAACCAAAAACAAAAACTAACAAACAGAAAAGATATTCAGAGAGCTTATGATAAAAAATTTTCTTAAAATGAAGGAAGAATCAGCAGGGTCAAAGGCACAGCCTGGTGAAATTGTTGAATTTCAAAGATAAAGAAAGAATTACTCAGCCAGCAAATAAAATAAATAAATCACCTTAAAAGAAAAACACAGGTTAGCTTCAGACTTCTCTATAGCTATATTCATAGGCTGAGGTTCTCCTGAATGTACTAGAATCTCAGGGAAGGGAGAGTCCTTCTACAGGGGACAGTTTTTTGATAACAAAATTCAATTAACCAAGAGATAAATTAATGAATTCGGTAAGGAGAAATTGTGATAAAGCAGCCAAGAATTGTTACATTCTTTTAAATACATAAATAAAAGCAAAACAAGTTATAAACCTTAAAATAAAAAGATAAATTAAAAGTAGTGAAAATTGGGAGGTAGGGAAAGGTGAAGAAATATTAGAAATAGTCAAGTATACCAACCTCCTCATCTTTCACAGCAAGGGGTTAATTGGTACTATTTAAAATTGAAGTGTGACATTTAAAATAGTGATTTACATCTCATTGTTTCTATAAAATTATTTCTTAATCTTAAAATAAACTTTCAGGAAATAGTATATTTTGTGATGAAGAAGCATTTATCAAATGTAGCAATTCCTTCCATTTATATTCATTTATTTTTCTTTCTTTACATTTAACACAATTAATGTGTTAAAGATTACCATGATCACATCTTGCTAAAATTAGTTTTGACTTGCCTTCCATCTTTCTAGTTATAGTGAAGATAGCTTATACATACAGATCTAAAGTGATGTTGACCTAAATTTAACAATAGTAGTTTCTGGATTATTTTGAGTCATTCATATACATATATGTGTGTGTGTGTGTGTGTGTGTGTATTGAAATGTCAACAGAAATGTGTAACTTTAATAAAAACAAAGTCTTTTCTGATATAAAAACATCACACACACATAAGTAGAATATCAACAACATTTTGTATAAGTTATAGTAATAATGATTTCTATGTTAGTTAATTCCCATTTGCTAGCCTTGAATGCAAAAATTTTCAGAATCTCCCTCTCCACAATTTCAATAAGGCATTTGTAACGTTCCCCCTTTGGTGCAGTAAATTCACTTTCCTCCCTATCTTGTCCTCCAATCAAATATTCAGAGCTTTCTGATTTATGCTACCTGTGATCCTGCTTCACCACTTCCACTGTGGTGCCAGAGACACACAGTAATTGGGATGTTTGAAACACTTGCAGGAATCTTTATGTAACTTACTCAGAAGAGCTCTGTAAGGGTCTAATTCTCAGCTCCCTTAAAAACATGGCACGATAGACAGCAGAGCTCTTCAGCCCCTGGCCTAGAGTTCTGAACTCAGGTCAGCACACCTCAATTCCTTTCCCAGAGCAGACGTGAACAGGGGAAGGCACTCCCAGGTCTTCCGCCAAGGCTGCATTGTGAAACGTCTCCTGTTCTGCCTTCTACTCACTCTTTTCTCCTACCACCCACCAGTTTCTCTATTTCTAAATTATGCCCAACAGCAGTGACTCAAAAACCTGAATATCCTAGAACAGAAATTCTCCACGTATACAGAAATAAATCCAAGGATACCAGAATTTCATAAAAAGAGAATCTGTGGTTGGGGAAGGACTACTATACATACAAATCACTGTGAGTAATACAAGTAAAAACCGCGTGATAGGGTTACCTGAATACTTGTACCATATATCTGTCATGGGCAGCCAACTCTAATAAATGGGGAAGGAGGAGGAGTGGGCATATTCTGGTATTGATGATCCTGTTTTCAGCCTAATGGTGCATTCATTTACTGTGGATGCTCTTATTAGGGCAGTTAGCATTTCAAGACACAATTTATAGAACCCGACAGTCATTAGTTCTGCTCATGTTTACTCATTTGATTAGGCTAACTGCTCTTTTTTGAGAAAAAAAAATAGTCTTTTTAGGACTGTGACTGCACACACAAAGTTGAAGACAAAGGAATGCCAATGACGATACTGCTCATTAATTTGTTCAGCAGATTCCATTCGCATCTCTTGAGCTCCCTCCTTTGTGCCCAGCCCTGAGTTCAGGACTTTCTATTCTTTCCTTTCTGTAATAACAGACCCTCTGGCATGGCAGTTATTCCACAACAGAGTCTTGTACTGTGGCTCAGAAGGACAGAGCTACTGGCTTAGACTGGAGATCAAGGACTTGGGCCTTCCTCCCATCTCAACATAAAGCCTGCTTCTTAATGGATGCCAACTGAGAATTGGACAAGACCAAGCTCCATGATTTCTATTTGACCTTGTTCATGCTAGTCACAACTCTGGGATTCAAGGTCGTCTTTAGCATAATGGAGCTGATAAAAGAACATACTCATAAGGCTGTTGTATAGTCAGCTTGGGCTGCCATTAAAAAAATACCAGTCTGGGTAGCTCAAACAACAGAATTCATTGTCTTACAGTTCTGGAGGCTGGAAGTCCAAGATCAAGGTATCAGCAGGGCTGTTTTCTGGTGAAGCCTCCGTCCTTGGTTTGCAGATGCCACCTTCTTGCTGTGTCCTCACATGGTTTTTTGTTTTTTTGGGTTTTTTTTGAGACAGAGTCTCGCACTGTCACCCAGGTTGGAGCACAGTGGTGCGATCTTGGCTCACGGCAACCTCCGCCTCCTGGGTTCAAGCAGTTCTCCTGCCTCAGCCTCCAGAGTCGCTGGGACTACAGGCGTGTGCCACAACACCCAGCTGATTCTTTTTTTTAGTAGAGATGAGGTTTCATCATATTAGCCAGGATGGTCTTGATCTCCTGACCTCGTGATCCACTGGCCTCAGCCTCCCAAAGTGCTGGGATTATAGGCGTGAGCCACTGTGCCTGGCCTCACATGGTCTTTTCTGTGTGCATGTACAGAAACAGCACTCTGGTGCTTCTTTTTATAAAGACACTGGTTTAAGGTCCCACCTTTATGATCTCATTTAACCTTAATTATCTCCTTAAAGGTTTTATAACCAAATGCCATCAGAGGACATTAGGGCATTAGGCCCTATAGGGCATTAGGGTCTCAACACAGGAATTTTATGGGGACACAATTCAGTCCATGACAGCTGTGATAATTAGATAAATTAATGCAAGCAATATACTTAGGACAATGCCTGTACATATTATATGCTTAATAAATGTTAGTAATTGTTATTATTGTCGTTGTTACTGTTATTACTATTATTGAGGCATGATAGGCTAACATTTGAGGAATAGTGAGTGCCCAGTATTTCATGGTCAAAGTCCCCCCTGCATAAGTATATTGATGGGTTGTGTAAGGTAAGAAAGGGAACGGCCTTCATTCTATTAATAAATTCAGGTTAGTCCAGCTGTTTTCACACTCAGATCTGACAAACGTGAGAAGACTGTATGAACACAAGAGGGCTAAATGCAATGTGGTGAGATTTTCACAAAGATTGAATTTTTGCAATAATTTTCATAAATATTGAATCCTTAAATGTTTAAATTCTGAGATTATAATTTTAAAAAATGTTGTTGGTGTTAAGCTGACCTTCCTTTAATGAATGATGCACCAGTGATGGAAAATAGTTATCTTGTTTTTGTTCGGGATGCGTGTGTGTGTGTGTGTGTGTGTTAACATTCTTAAATCAAAAGTTTATAATAGCAACCTGACATTTTAAAGAACATTTTTGGCTGCAAAGTCTGAAGAACATAGGCTAGACTAAGGTCCAATATGGACTGGAAAATAAGAGTTTTATGTCCCAGGCCTCCATCCTCCAGATGCGTAAGTGGGATCATATCACTACTTGGGTGTTTCCAAGTGCTTTGGCTGATGCTGACCCTGAGTCACCCCTCAAGCTAACATCTGGAACCAGAAGCATGTTGGCTGGGATGCTCCATGCCATGCACACAGACAAGACATATGTCAATGCACATGCTCATTTGTGAGAAATGGCAATTAAGAAAGCCTTGTCTATGCCACCCTGCATTTGACAGGAACGACTTAAAAGGAACCATCTCAGAGATAAAGCACCCCTACTTGGCCCACCCTTGATAAATTCACTGAATACCCTGTCACCACATTTCCCAAGTGAAAAAGATAGTTTCATGGAATAATCATGAGGGATTCTTCCAGCATTCACATTCTTTAATCCTCTGGAAAAGAGTCACTCCCTGTGCTTGTGGAATAAAGCTGAAGAGCTGGCATCTGAGCTATCACATCCTGACCTCGTGTGTTAAGCCTGAATTTATAATCTAAGGCGACACGCAAAATCCAGACTTCCTTATTTGTGTCTCATTCCCAAGTTATTGGGAGTGAAATCTGTGTCTGACAGCCACTATCTTAGGCAAACATGTTTTCTGCTTAGCTGTAATTCTGCATGTGTGACTCCTGACCAGGGGTTTCCCAGCAGGCCCCAAAGTCATTTGCTGTTATGAATAAGCCAGTGATTCAGGCTTAAACTGTACTAATGTCAGAATTATGGGCTTCTGCTATCTAAAGCCAACAGATAACACTGACACCCCCTCTCAAATCAACCTAGGTGGAGGCACATGTTTTTGGAAGAAAGGAGCCTCAGTGAACTAAAAGAACAAAACAGGAGTAACTTGAGTAGCTAATATTTAGTGAGGGTTTTCTCTGTCCATCAAATATGCTGGGTGTGTTACTCATCTCATTTAGTCCTCACTACAGCCCTAGGAAATAGGTTCTATTATGATCTCATTTTAGAGATGAGGACACTGAGGCACAATTAGCCAGTGGTAGAGTAGATACAGAAACATCCTTCTTGCTTTTGAATCTCTGGTGAAATAAAGTATAAAGGACCAGCTCACAATGATTCCAAAAGAAAACCATCTTTAATTGCTCTGCTGCACTCCATTAAAGCCCACCGGCTGGGCGTGGTGGCTCCCGCCTGTAATCCCAGCGCTTTGGGAGGCTGAGGTGGGCAGATCACTTGAGGTCAGGAGTTCAAACCAGCCTACCCAACATGGTGAAACCCCATCTCTACTAAAAATACAAAAATTAGCCAGGCGTGGTGGTACACACCTGTAGTCCCAGCTACTCTACTCGGGAGACTGTGGCAGGAGAATCGCTTGAAACCAGGAGGTGGAGGTTGCAATGAGCTGAGATCACGCCACTGGACTGCAGCCTGGGCAACAGAGCCAGACTGTGACTCAAAAAACAAAACAAAACAAAACAAAACACACCAAGGTCCCAGGGAACAAACCAAGTCTTGTAGGGTAGTCTACTGAAAGTGGTCAAGAGTCAGAAACCAAGAGTCAGGAACTGGGAAGCCAAGTCCCATGGTGTAATAAAAAGTACTCAATGGAAAATGTTACATCAGGTTGCTGGTCCACACTGGTCCAGCTGCTCCCCCTCATCCACAGCTCTCTTTTGATGCCACCAAGCTATCTAACTCCAGCCTTAAAGCAGACTGTAACATAACTACTCTACCTCTGCCACCTTATTTTTCCTTTTGCCTGGGGCCACATCCTCACACCCTCCTCTTTGGCTTCTTACAGCATGCTCTCCCCTCACCCCCAGCCCCGGCACTCAGTTCACTAGGCCTCTTCAAAGTTTTCCCCCCATTATTCCCCTGACCACACACACACTGGAGACACACACCTGGATCTGCTGTGATCCCTCTAATGTGGCAAGGCTGGCTCAGTGCACGTTTCTAGACTGGGAGCTCTGACCTCCTCAGGGCCCAGGTGAGGGCCCTTCCCTCTCTAAGCCCCAGAAGAGTAGCTGATTCCCCTACCCCAGACCTTCCAGAAAGGCTTCTTGGAGAGTTTTAAATATTCTGTTTGTTCCAATGTTGTCCCAGACACATCCTGGCTTTTATTCTTCCTTTGGACCCTGCCTGCTTCCACTCCTCCCTTCTCTGAAGCCCCATCCCATCCAGACTTCAAGCTGCGGAGACGGTCTCTCAGAAGGCTACTCTCAGAGTCACTGTTCACATGGGTGGTGGGATCGGGGGGAGGGGAAGACAGCCGAGCTGCAGTGGAGCCCACAGCCGTCGGGCCACCAAGAGGATGATCCTTCCCCAGAAGAGGATCATCCAAGGCTGTTCTCAGACCTCTGTTTTCCACTGGCAATGCGGAGAGGCACAGACACAGTGAATGAAACTCAGGGTCAGGAGTTCTACTCTAGTTCCTGCTTATTCATCCTCTTTATCCCTTTAGTGAGTTTTACCATGAAAATATTTCAAGGGAGAAATGCCCTATGACCACCCAAGAGTCACCCTGATCCCTTGCAGGACAGAGCATTTGATCTTCACTAGGCAAGTCCACATTCACCTAACCCTTGAGGAACCCTGGAGTCCCACCAGGAAGGTGGAGGAGGGTGCCACCCCTACTTTGCAGATGAATTGCGGGGACGAAAGGTGCAGCCATCACACAGCAGGTGGCAATACTGCTGAGAGAGTAAACACTTTCTAAAAACTTATCCAGACTTCCATCAACCACCTATGAGGTTTTGGGTCACTGCCTATGCAAAGAGTCTAAGGAGAGACACAGATGCCCTCTGCAGATCCTTCAGAAAGCCAACACCCCTCACAGGGGCTCCAACCAATGAGATGCCAGGTCCTGATATGGAGGTCCAAAAACACGGCTAGTCCTCTGCTTTGCACAGGCAGCAGGGTGGGGAAGATGCTCATAGCTAAGCTTCTGACTCCCTGCAGTCTCTCACGCACTCTGTCCTGCTTCCCTTCACCTCCATTTCCCTTCTGGCTCTAAAACAGCACTCCTGCCTCCCCAACAAGGCCCCTCTCCTGAGGAGATCCTCTGGCCAGTGGATGAGTCTGAACCCAGATGGCGAGAGAGAATTAGCATTGAGCCCCACTGAGCCAAGAAGGGAACTGAAGAGGTGAATATTTTACACCTGTAATTAGTCACACATGCAGAACTGTGCTCACAACTAGTTGCACCTGCAAGTGGTTAATTGCTAAATAGCAAATGCAATTAAGCACTTACACATTATCTCCAGGATGAAAGTTGCCAACACAGTAGTCACTAGCATATGCATGATCATGCACACAGACATATACACACATGCATATACAGGGGTACAAACACACTCCCCGATGAAGGAGTGAACACAGACAAAGCAATTCGACCTGTGAGGCTGGAGACTGAAAGGCACTAAGGGAGGCCTCTTTATTAAGACGTTTAGCAGCTGTGTTATTACATGAATCCAGGTTACTCCAAGCCTTATATCGATATATAGGACACAGTCTAAGGCTCCGGCACCAGATAAGAACAGCATGGGATTGCAGATTGTTCTTTTGATAAGGACAGAGTAATCGTGGAAAACAAATTGAACCTGGGCATGCAGGGTCAGGTTGCAGAAAAAGCCAGTGCTTTCAGGCCTCACTGACTGTTGTTGATCCCCGATGTAAACCATTATTTAACTGCACAGGACAGAGGCTAGCCATAATTGCTATATTCACAGTTCTTTTTTTAATCTGAAAATATCTCTTTGGAAAGTAACACACAAAAATCAGAGAGTGACCTTTAAAAACTCTGTTTAATGCCTCCTTTGTAGCCCTTTCTTCCTTCCTCCAGTTTCTTCGAGCTGTGATACTGACTTGTCATATTTTTCAAAAATATTTCCTTTTTAGCAGCCGAGTGAGGAGGAATACATCTGTGTATTTAATTGTAGTTGGTTCAGACGTGGTAGACTGAAGAACCTCTTCAGCGGTAATGAGACGTGCTGAGGCACAGAACTGGTAGACTGAGGGACAAAACTGATGATCAGGTTAAGAGAGCAATGCCAACGATTTGCATAACACCTTTCTTCAGGATACGAGCATTTGCCTGCCTTCTCGTGCAGGGACACACCACCTCACTGGCAAGATTTGCATTCCATGTGAAAAAAAATCAGCTCCTCTCTCCTCCTCCTTCACTCCTCCTTCTTTTTCCTTCTTTGCTTTTCTCTATTCTCCCTTTCTTCTTTCCCTCTCTCCTTCTCTCCCTCCCTTATTCATTCACCAAAAAAGAATCCAATGATCAGAAATCACTGGATGATTTCTGCCTTCTAAGCCCTCACAGTATAACTGCAAAGGATAATCTTTGTCTGTTTGTTGTTTCCAGGTCTATGATTTAGAGAAAAAAATTGTGTGAGCATTAAAGGTAAGTGTAATGTAGCCATTGAAGAGTAAGGACTTGGACTCGAAAAGTCCAAATTTAAATCTCAATTCTGCCACCTTGTAGCTCTATGATATTGAACAAGCAACTTAACCCCTGTGAGGTTAAACTTACTCATTTGTAAATGGCATAATACAGCCTACCACTCAAAGCTGCAGCGTGGGTTAAATTAGACTTAGAAAATTATCTGGCTTATTGTAAGAGCTCAATAATAACTAAATATTAATAATGATTATGCTTCAGCATCAAGGACATGTTGTCAAGGAAGAATCCATTAATACTGTCTGTCTTCATGGAGAGTCCAGCTATAGCCTGGAAAAATTGGACAGATTTTGAATGACTTCAGCAAAATTATTAACTTCTCCAAAAAACATTTCTATCTCCATATGCTTAGCACCTAAAGCCATACCTGGGCACAGGGTGGGTACTCACTAAACATTTGATAAGTGGGTGGGTGTGTGCATAGATGCATGCAGGCATGGATGCAGAAATAAAAATGTGGAGAAGAAAAAAAGAATGACAGCTTGTGGTTGTCATGTGGTGCTCAATGCAATTTGCCATTTTTTTCTAGCTGTATTCCAGGTATATGGTAAAACTGTACTTTCTGGCCATTTTGAGGTGGGATTAGACCGTAAGTTTAGCTCTGGACAGTGAGTTGTAAATAGAAGTAATATGTGTCACTTCTGAACCAGGACATTTAATGCCAATCCAAGACCCTCTAGTGCTCCCTTTCCTTCTGCCAAATGACTACCAGTGACATGGAACAGACATCTGCCTACCCTTGATGAACATGCAAGATGAGGGAGAGGTAAATTTGTGCTGTTTTAAGGCATTAAGAGTTGGGGAATGTTTGTTATCGCAACACAATCTAGCCCCCGCTGACCAGTACAGGTACAGTGAATCATGATGATCTAATGACAAAATCTAGCATGGCCACAGTGCTGGTAAGAGGAGTGCCATGTAGGAAATGCGGTATAAAAGGTTATTTGGGGCCACCTTTGTCTACCAAGAATAAAGCAGATGGTGAATCTGTGTTTCAGGAGACCCCAGTGTGTTAGCAATGGTTTGGTACAACAAAGATGACCCTGTAAGATCTGATACCCTGCTTGCCCTGTGCTTATCTCCCCGATTAAGGCTTAAAGGAGAGGAACTTGTTGAGCTCATGGATAAAGTGCCTTGAATTCCCAGGAATCTGTTTCTTTGGCTTCTCCTCACTCACAGAGGTTCTTAGTGCCTTTATTCTGAAGGATTGTGGCAGATGAAATATTGTCCCTCCAAGGTGATACAATGTTATGACTCATGAGCAGCAGACAGAGAATCCTCAAGCCTTATAATACTTAAGCCCCTAGCCTAGCCTGGTGCCAGGTAACTCATCTTACATGAAGACACACATGCATTGAGTATTTATCCCCAGCAAAGGATGGCAAGAGTCACCTCTTCTCTGACCTAGTGCGCCAAGGAGAACTAAATGGAACAATCTGTCAGGCGTCTCTTCTCATGTGGATGGAGAAATCTAGAGACCATTGCTAGCAAGGCTCTCTAGGATCTCTAGAGATTATCTTGCTTGTTTCCTTTCTTCTAGATAGCACTGTACATACAGCAATCTAGTCAGAAAAGAAACAGTCTTTTGTGAGTGTAAGAAAAGCCTTCAAATTCTTGACACCCTTCCCACTGGGAAGTGGTATCTGTCTCTTCCTTTTGAATCTGGCTGGGTTTGTGACTTCTTTAACCAATGGGGTATGGTGAAAGTGATCATATGTGACTTCTGAAACTAAGTCATAAAAGCCATAAGGCTTTTTCCTTCTTCACTGGAACAGTCTCCTTTAGAATCCTGAAGCACTGCATAAGAAATCCAATTGCACTGAGACCACCATGCTATGAGGAAGCCCAAGTCACATGGAGAGGGTATATGTGACAGCTCCAATCAACAGTCTCAGTTGAGTTTTGCCTTCTGGTCATCTCAGTCCAGGTACCATGCATGTAATAAGTCTCTGGATGATTCCATCTCCCGGCCATTCAAATTTTGCAGCCGAGGCCCTAGATATAATGAAGCAGAGATAACTCATTCCTGTCATGCCCTGTCAAAAACTACCATTGGGGTGTTTTACTATGCAGCAGTTGGTAATAAAAACACAATCTTTCCAGTTAAGGTCTCCAGCAGTGCCATGTGGGATAACCCAAATTACTTTTGCATTTTGGCCTCAAAGTAACAACAAGAACAACAACAAAATGATTAAGGGAGAGAGGGTCTAACACAAATACCACCTATAACCATGTACTGACTAGATGGTCATGGGTTGGTCATTCAAGCACTCTTGTTTCCATTTTCTTTCCTTCTACAAAACAAAGAAAATCATCATCAGAGTACAGATGCTCCTCGGCTTACAATAGGTTGCTCCTGATCAACCCATTATAAGCTGAAAATGCATTTAATACACCTAACATCATAGTTTAGTCTATATGGTTTCTACTGAAATACGTATTACTTTTGCACCATTATAAAATTGAAAAATCCTAAGTTGAACCATTGTAAGTTGGAGGCCATCTGTAGTAACTTCCTTATAAGATTGTTTAAAAAGCAAATGGGAATGTGCAATTTGCTTAGCCCTGTACAAACGCTCACTGTTGCTGTCAATAGAGTGAAAGAAGCCCTTTCTAAAATGCCTTCTTGAAGTGAAGACCATACTCTGAAGCTATTTATGGCGAATGGAGTGACTTTCAAACACATACACAGGCACATCCTTGGCTGCTTTTCTAAAGACGACTGATTCCTTTGGAATGAAAATCTAAAGTTACAGAAAGAACTGAAACGTACCAATCTGGTTGGCCTTTTCTTCCCCCCTTTGAACATGCTCCTTTACCAAAGTTTAAGAATTACACAATAGCTTCCAAAGATCTAATCACTCGATTTCTTCTTCTTAATATTCCAAGTTAAAAATAGTTCAAGTACATTTCTCTGTCAGTCAAATCACAAGGTAGAAGACACTGTACCATTCTAAATATAAGGTGAGAGTAATTCCTTCCCCAAAGAAAAATCCTCCAACATCTTGATTTTGTCTCCTTGGAAGCTCTTATTAGCCACACTGTAAGGTCAGAAACCCTAAGTGTTTGCCTGGTTTTGGGATGCCAGACCCCAGGCCCTGGCCCCACCCTCCACAAGGACAACATCATGGAGGAGAAAACCCAAGAAAGCTGGTCCTATTTTACTCCTCTGAAGCCAGATGGCAGTGGTGTTGCCACCTCTCACCTTACTGGGCAGGTCCCACAATGTTCTCTCATTTATTCCACACACCTGTGGTGAGTTTCTCATAATAGCCCCACCATGCTAGGGGCCAGAGCCACAGGAGCAACCTGGAGGCCGTCCTGCCACAGCTCACAGTCTCGTGGGAGGACCAGGCAAGAGCACTCTGCCTGTCCAATGCAACCAATGACACTGAAGTCAGATGCTCAAAAAGCACTGGAGACACTGAAGCAAGAGCTACTGCATGCTGTTGAGAGTGGAAGACAGGGAAGGCTTAGTAAGGCTGAACTGTTTCAGCAGACCTGGAGTTGTGCTAACCGAAAGGAAAGAGAAGGGAAATCCAGGAAGAGGAAAGAGTGTGTAGGTGACATTGGAGCATGAAAGACCAGACTCAGATCTGGGAACCCCTTAGCACTGAGTGGCCCAGACACTTAAAGTGGGGCTGCAGGAGATGGAGCTAGAGAGGAGGGATGGGGGCAGATTGCTAAATGCCCTGGTGCTAAGGCAGGGTTTTCAGACTTTCTAATGGGAGTAATGAAGATGTCTAAAGAAGAGTCTCCCATAGGTGGACAGGACCAGCTTTACTTTTCAGGAAAATCCCTGGAGCAACCATGTGGAAGATGCACTGAGGGGCCAGGGCAGGATCCAGGAAGACCAGAGAGGGCCCAACTACAGTGGCTTAGGGTAGGGGCAAAAGAGAGAAAGAGAAGGTTGAGCTCTTCCACAGTGGAATGGATAGGACTTGGTAACTCAATGGCTTGCAGGAGTGGAGGGCTTCTGAGGGGAGAAAGGGAAAACTTGGATCTCCAATTTTTGAGGCTCCACAAGCAAGTCACCTGCTTCCTCAGAGGGGATGGATGCAGAGGAGGCTGTGTGAGTGTGGCAGAAATGCCAGGATCCTCCAATGTCAATCCTGCTGTCTAAGGATCCTCCAAAAAGGCCTGCATGCTGTGGGAAAAAAACAGAACGTACGGCATCAGGCAAATGCCTCCTTCCATTCTCTCCTTCACAGGTAGAACCAGGGCTGGGGTGGCAGGAGGCTCTGGTGTCAGCTCTGTTACCGGGCTTAAGGTGGTTTCCAACATCTCCTGGGGTCAGGCCTCTACTCCTATCCCTCTGTGGAGCAACCCGTGGGCTCTAGGGGTGTTTTAGGGGACTAGAAGAATCCATCCTCCCAACGACAGAGGGGGCGGGAGAAGAAGCTGAGAAGGCAGAGGGGAGGACACTGAGGGAGAGTCACAGAAAACAAAGGAGCACCCTCTACACACAGATGGAAAACCAAAGCAGGCGCTTCACCAGGAGCAAGTCAGGGGGCCCAGGTGAGACTTGGCCCTGGAGAAGACTGAATGTGGTCAGTATGGCAGGAGAAATGGAGGCAGGGGATGTGGAGAAAAAGGGACAAATGAGGATGTCCTGGCCACTGAAGGAAAGTCTGCCGGATACATTCTTGGCCTTTCTATTTTTCTTGAAATGAAGGCATGTAAATGAAGGAACAGGTATTTGGGGGCAGTCTGCCATGGCATGGGCTCTAGAGGGAGAATCAAAGGAATGCAGGATGCAGGAGTCCATTCTGGGTGAAGATGGATTTTCTGCAGGTCCATCCACCCCTCCTAGAGCACATTTTTGCTGAAAGGCCACAGGCCTGGAGCTAGATTTTCCAAGGCATTCTCCTTCACATCCCAGGCCACTGTGACAGTGTTGGCGCCTTGCGAAGTGTGAGGTACAAGCTGCAAGTCTACACAACTGCCTCCCCTAGTGTATGTTGTGGCTGGTTTGGAGGCTTCAAGCTCCTCTACTCCTCCATTCTGCTAAGCTGTGAAGGTGAAAATGCAGATGGAGAAGCTACAAAGACGTTCCTCCTGTGTGAAAACATCCTCAAGGAAGTTTCAGAATTTTTCCTCAGCTTTATTGAGGTAAAATTGTCAAATAAAAATTGTCAGAGTTTTAATGATGAACTGGGTTTCAAGTAGAAATGAATGCCCTCTAGCACCTACATTTCCAAGGAGAAGGCAGAACCCCAAAGTTCAAGGCCACAAAGTCTCCACCTACTGGGAGGCTAGGTGCAAGAGATTTATCTGAGCTGCTGTTTCTATTAGGATGGTCGTTTTTCTTAGGGCTTTTGATACAGAGTTCTGCAGTTGTTGAAGGACAAGCCCTAACCTTTTTTTCTTCTTTAACCCCACAAGCACTGCTATTTGGAGTGCAGTTTTGCATACAAGGTTGTCTATGGAAGTATATGTGGCATCACAGAAGAAATGTTTGGGCCATGATGGATGTTATAGATGCACAGAGGAGGAGATGGGGCGATGTCTGGAGAAAGTGAGCCCTAAGCTGAGATGCAACGCCAGAGAAGCTCACTAGATAAAAAGGGGAGCAAGAAGGTTTCAAACCAAACAAGACAACTGTCCTGCAACAAAATTAGATTTATCTTTGATGATATTAGAAAGTTAGCAAGCAGGCCAAAGGTTTCCTGTCATCTCACTTCGGCTTGATCACCTTTCAACTTACTGGTGAATTGACCCTGCCTGGTGCTGCCCTTATCGAGTCAGGTGAGGAGCTGTTCTCTTGCATTTGCCAGGGGGCTGCCAGGCTGTAGTGCAAAGGAGCTGTTGCATCCATCCCATCCTGCCCTTGGCCCCTCCTCTCTGCTCTTGCCCTGGAATCTTTCAGATGACATCTGTGCCTGCTCCTCTTCTAGCTGGCATAGATCTTTTAATTCACATAGGGGAATGGCAGTCCCAGTTAACGGCTGCAGAACCTGGTAAGAGCAGAGGTGTGTGTGTGGATCTGACCTGGTGACAACTAACTAACCCATACAGAGGGCCTGAAATACTCCAGTCAGGGCCCAGGCCATGGCAGACTCCCCCCAAGTGCCTGTTCCATCTTGCATTCTGTTAATCCACCCACCTCTGGCTATGGGTGTCAGGACCTGCAGCCACATATCATCTTATTTCTCTGTCTTTATTTCCCTTTCATCCAATATCCTCATCTAGTGGCTTGATTCTGTTCATTTGTTTTTACACGTCTGGCCCCATCTCCAGAAGATTTAATGTGACCAACATGTGTGCACATGTATGCATCTGCACATGCCCTTTTGGAAGCAAAATGTTGTCTTTCTTGCCCCCACTCTGCCCTCTTAAATCTTTCTATTATTCTATCTTTATGAACAGTTTTAAAAAAAAAAAAAACACTATTCTTCACTAGCTTTAACCTATTCCTATAATGACTTCCCATCCACAAAGTGAGATATAAATAATGTGACCTGCCTCCTGAGGTTATTGGTAAGATTAAATGAGATCATGTAAGCAAAGTCTTCAGTACAGGACCAGGCAGTACATTGGTGTTGGGTGTTGGGTCAGTATGTGCTGCATGAGGGGCTAGGGGAGACAGGCCTGGGAGGCTGTCTCCGATGCCAGAGTAGCAGAGCATCAGGAGCTGTGGCCCCCCCACAGCAAATTCCCACCACTATTCTTCCCCGCAAGCCTGCCCTTCACTCCCGTACAGCCTTTAGTATTTCTGTTTTGACTTTGCTCACTCTCTGTGCATGCTCTTTAGCCTTACCCAGAAATCCACCCCAGTTCTGCATCCCCCGACCTGCCCAAGGCTCTCTGCCACCAAACCCAGGCCTGCAAAAGGGATGGCAACCCTGATCCCAGCTCATTAGATATGGCATCTCAGGTCCCTGAGCTCTCTGACTCCCCAGAAAAGAGTTTCCAACATTGACTCCCTAACTGAATAGAACAAAGTCAACAGCTTTGGAAACAGCCTTCTTCCTACATTTAAAAATAAGATCATGAAAAGTCCCCCAGAAAAATCAATGCCGGCTTTTTAAAACTCCAAATCAATATGATGTGTGAAAGTTCTCATTAAGAGAGAGGTGGGGGAGGTCAGAGAAGCAAGGAGAATCAACAGGGAAGAGATGGAGAGAGGGGAGGAACAAAGAGAGACACAGGGAGGATGGGTGGTGGCAGGGAGGGGAGAGGAGAAGGAAGAAGGGCAAGGAGGTGCAAGGCACAGGAGCAGCTCAAGCAGGAAGGGTGTGCTGAGAGCCCCGTCCCTGCAGGAAACAGGGAAACGCTGCCAGAGATCAGAGATGAAGTCATGGGACTGCGGACTGCTTCGGGGAGCTCACAGTCTGACTCAAGGACTTGGGAAACAAAAGGGCAAAGAGGAAAGAAACAGGCAATATGCTGAGGCAGGTGCCAACAAGAGGCCATTAGGATGTCAGCTGGCACTGGAGTAGGAAATCAAAAACTCTTCACAGAAGAGGTAGAGTTTAGGCAAGGCTTGAGGAAGGTTTGATGAGATTCACAATTCACAGAAGAGGTAGAGTTTAGGCAAGGCTTGAAGAAGGTTTGATGAGATTCACAATTTAAACTGCTAGCGTTGAAGAGGTGGGGCGGAGGTGGGGACACAGCACGCTATGCATGCAAGGTGGGAAATAATAACAGCTAATACATACTCAATGCTCTCTGAGGGCCAGCAGTGTTTTAGGCACTTTACAAGCATTAATTCACTCAATTCCCATACCACCATGCAAGGTGGGATGGATGCATGCAAGGTGGGAAATAATAACAGCTAATACATACTCAATGCTCTCTGAGGGCCAGCAGTGTTTTAGGCACTTTACAAGCATTAATTCACTCAATTCCCATACCACCCTAGGAAGTAGATTACTATCATTCCCATTTTACAACGAGGAAACCAACGCATGGAGAGGTAAAGTAACTTATCCAAGGTCATACAGCCAGTAAGTGGCAGCACCAGAGTTCCAACCCAGGCAGTCTGACTCCAGAGTCTACACTCTTAAACAAACTGGGTTTGGGGCCTGTGTGTGTCTGTGTCTGTGTCTGCGCGTGTGTGTGTGTGCGCGCGCGCGCGCACGCACGCGTGCATCCTTGAATGCTTACCTGTTACTCAGTCTTGGATTCAGGAAGATGTATCTGTGGAGAGGAGATGAACCAGGGTGTGGTTAAAGACCACTGTGACTGGATAAAGGCTAAAGGCAGAGGAATGGGATATTCCCCTAGCCCAGATGCAGCTCTACATCACTCCACAGCACTCTCTGAAGACTTGCCTTCCAGGCAAATCACCAACTTCCTGCTGGCCTTTGGGTCATCTCTCCTGCAGACATGCTCCTCTTGTTTTCCCAGGTCAGACAAAACTTTTCAACATTTCCCTAAAGGAATAAGGTATACTCTCCAGGCCAGGCCTTGAATCCTGCAGCTGCAGAGGTTTTCTCTAGGATTGAGTATTCCGGAAATGCTTTCTCCCAAGGCTTTTTGACAAGCCCTACCCTATCCCACTCCTACCAACCCTGGGCATTTTAATTCTGCTCAGATAATTTATTTTTTAAGACTAGAAGACAGGCTAGACGCGGTGGCTCACACCTGCAATCCTAGCACTTTTGGAGGCCAAGGCAGGTGGATCACCTGAGGTCAGGAGTTCAAGACTAGCCTGGCCAGCATGGCGAAACCCCATCTCTGCTAAAAATACAAAAATTGGCCAGGCATGGTGGTGCATGCCTGTAATTCCTGCTACTTAGGAGGCTAAGGAGAGAGAATCACTTGAACCCAGGAGGTGGAGGTTGCAGTGAGCCAAGATCGCGCCACTGCACTCCAGCCTGAGCGACGGGAGTGAGACTTCATCTCCAACAACAACAACAACAAGAAAAAAAAGACTAGAAGACAGACAAGGAGCACTTCCGCTCAGCTCCTCTCCCACTGCCAGACCTACCACTAGTTGCCATAATAAAAAAGCAGGGGGCATCTCTTCCAGGTTGAGCCAGAAACTTGCTTTGGACCTTGTTGGTCAACCCTGCCCTTCACTATCAGGTTCCTACTGTCCCCATCCCTGAGAAGGGGTGAGCCAGTGAATATAGCCAGAGAAAGCAATCCTGTTGTTGTGTGTCTGCCCTTGGAAAGGGCTGAAGACCTGAGGCTACAGGGTGTGCCACAGCTGGAGCTCCTGCAAGAGGACACATTCCCCACACTCAAGAAAGGTAAGTAACTGTGCCAGATTTATCTATGGTCTGAACCAGACTCCAATGCCTTATTGCTCAACACCTATCCAGGCTGTGGAGGGAGCCAGAAGGGAAGCCAGGTCAAACCCCCTAGGCCAGAGATGGGCAGCTGAGGCCCAACCTGGGGTGTGCAGGAGCACAACGGACATACCTCTGTCAGAGCTGCCCACCCACCCAGGCTCTGGGGCCAAATAGGGTTGTCACAACAAGGCAGGAAGGCATTTGACCTGCTCCCATTCAAGAAAGGCCTCAAATTCACACTGAGTGAAATACACTCACAGGACTGAAATGAGAAGTTCATCCACAACTTCAAACTGTGTCCCCTTATCCAACCAGCCTGCCTCTTGGGCCATGTGCATGTATACATTTTATACATCTGGCAAGTCTCTTCTTGCAGTATAACACACAGTATTGCGATTTTTGTGTTAAAAGTATTTGTTTGTTGAATGCAAATACTACTGCAATTTTTGTAACCCTGCCTTGACATTACCTCTTTAATATATATTATAGACATTTAATATATATTTTATATTCAT
>NW_012118043.1:11869676-12092596 GCF_000951035.1 Colobus angolensis palliatus
TATAAACACATATATGATATATATTTATATATACACATATATGACATATATTTATATATATACACACACACACACACATACTCTTAGAGAAAGACCCCAAGATCCAGATGCTCTTTGTACAGTTAAGAAGCCCCACATGCAGCACTGACTCATAGCAAGGATGCTCTGAAGGAGAAGGAAAAGAAGGGAAGGAAGGGAAAAGGACAGGTGAAGAGAGACTGCCTCTTCTCTTAGGGGAGCCCTGGGAGGCAGGTGTGGCCATGAGGACTGGTCCACACAGGGGAGAGGCAATTCTCAGACACGCCAGTTTCTGTTTCTGATCTGTAATTAAGACCTTCATTTAAGGGAGACATTTCAACCAGCTCTGCTTGGGCTTCTTTTCTGTGAATTATTGTAAGTGTTAATGGGAGTCTTCATTAAAGCATCATTTAAGAAATATTACAAGTTAAGTTCCTCTCACCCTCATAGGTCTGATGACTAAAAATCAGTAGCTCCTCCCATTGAACTGAAACAAATTTATCAAAAAAGAATATTAGCCAACTTGGTCAATCCAGTGCTGGAAATGAGATGGAAACAGAAGACAACATGAGTTTGCTTTTCTGAGAACAAACATAGTATGTGACCCAATTTCAAACAGACCAGGAGCCTTAGCTGTTCAGAGATAATCAAAGAATAGGGCTGTTTGACAGGATCTGCTGGACCTGCAGGGCATCATGCTGGGGTGGGAGATGGGATGGTATCTAAAGGGACTAGTGTCCCTGTATTGAGGAAGGAGAAGGAGCAGCAACCTCTGCAAATGCTTCACACCAGCCCTCACCAGCCAGGGCCTGCCTCTTATCCTAGTCCCATCAGCGCCCCCTGCACTACAAATAAACATTGACATTAAGAACAGTGTGCTTGCTGTGCAGAGGCAGACCAGCTGCCCTTGCTCCATCCACCCTTCCATCCAGACTGTTGTCCCTAAGCTCCTCCTACAAATTCCAGAGCAGACCCCAGGGAGACGGCATGTCACGCATCCACTCTACCTGCTACTGGAAAGACCAAGGGCAAAATGATGCCACTGGTGAGGAATGTAAATTGGAACTCAGGGTAGGGTCAGAATGAAGAGGAGGAGCTCCATTTGCAAGGAACAAGAATCCACTAAGCCCACTCCCAGTTTATTTCATCTCCTTATTTTCTTCTGGTCTCTCTGTATCTTTGTGCTGTTTGCATCTTAGATTCCCTGGGCCCCACACTTGGTAAGTTAAGCCTCACTGTTGGAGTTGAAGCACTGTTAGCCAGTTGAAAGCTTCCATTCTAGCCAACTTTGCCTCCTAAACAGCTCTCCCCTCTATCCTGCCCACCACCTCATCTATGAGTCACTTCTAACACCCAGGATTGAGGGCTGATTAGAATTTAAGATTATTTTCCCAGGGCATTAGAGCACCTCCTTTCTTTCAAGAGGTATCAGGGTGAGAAAAGGATAAAGCTTATATTTCAAGGAACAAATAATTTAAGACTGAGGAGGAAAATGGTTTAATCACTTATGTTCTTATTAGCCTCATTCAATATGGTAGGCAGGTGGGTGAAAGAAGAGTTTCAGAGCATTAACTGTGACAAACCTGTTTCGCCTGATGAACATGTGAGACAGAGTCCAGCTCGCATCTGATAGCTGCTGCTGGCCTTGGAGCCTCAGCAACTGTCCCTATACTGTGGATCTCGGAAGCCATATGGCCTAGGGGACTCCAGCCTCTTCATTCTTTAAATGCGTGCTAATCACTCAGGATACATCATTAACAAGCAGATCCCTTCCCTACATACACACACACATACACACCGAAATACCCCTGCCCTCGTAAAGCCTACATACTACTGAGGAGAGACAGATAATACACCCCATAAATCAGTAAAGCTTACATTATAGTAAGTGCCATGAAGTAAGACAAAGCCATGGAGGGAGACGGGAGGCTGCTTAAGGTGATTCACACTGGGAGTAGTGGTCAGGGGAGGGCTCCTGAGAACATAATATTCAAGTAAAGGCTTGGAAAAAGTGAAAGAGCCACTCATACAGCTCTTTCCATGTTGAAATAACTGGACATCATAGGCAAAATGATGATAAAATGAACTGTATACCTTAAACAAAAATTAACTCAAATTGATTATAGACCTAAATGTAAAACATAAAACTAAAACTTTAGAAGACAGCAGAGAAGAAAATCTTTGTGCCAAGGTTAGGCAAAGAATTATTGAATTTGATCTGGCTCAGGTGAAAAATAATTGGTTAGATAAACTTGAACATATGGATTAACTGGACTTCCTCAAACTTTAAAATGTTTGCTTTGTGAAAGACATTATTAAGAGAATAAAGAGATAAGTTACAGACAAAGAAAATATTTGCAAATCACATATTCAATAAAAGGACTTATATCCAAAAAATATGAGGAACTCTCAAAACTTGAAAGAAAGACACCAACGCAAACAACCTAATTGAAACTTGGGCAAAAACCTAGAACAGACACTTCACAAAAGAGGGTAAACATAAACAGATGGCAAACAAGCACATGACAGATCATCAACAGCATGATTTACTAGAGAAATGCAAATTAATATCACCATGAGATACCATGATGCACATAGTAGAATGGCTAAGATTAAAAAATACTGATAATACCAAGTGCTGCCAAGGAGGCAGAACAACTGAAACTCTCACACTGATGCTAATGGTAATGGAAAATGGTATAGGCACCCTGAAAAATGATCTAGCAGTTAAACATACAATTTCCATATGACCCAATAAGTCCTTGCCTGGGTATTTGCCCTAGAGAAATGAAAATGTCCTCTATTTATAATCAAAAATTGGAAACAATCCACACTCTCCTTGACAAGCGAATGGATACACAAATTATGATACATTCATACAACAAAATACTACTCAGCAATTAAAAGCAACAAACTATTACCACATGATACAATTTAAATGAGTCTCACAGGCATTATGCTGAGTGAAAGAAGCCAGTCTCAAAAGGTTGCCATAATGCATCATTTCATTCAAAAAGACAATACAATCGTGATGAAAAACAAATCACTGGTTGCCCTGGGGGTGGAGGATGGAAAAAGAGGTGACTATAAAGGGGTAGCAGAAAGGAGCTCTTGGTATCCCAATTGTGATACTGGTTACACAAATCTATGCATGTATCAAAATTCATAAAACTGTCTACTTAAAGAAGTCAAGAAGTCAAATTTTCTGTATTATAACTTTTAAAAATAGAATTTAGAGTCACAAAAATTAAAAAACGTTAACAAAAAAACAAGTTAATCTTGCAGTAACAAACTGGACAAACCATAGCATTTATGACTAGATGGATGGCTTCCACTATCTTCAGGGGCTCTACTTTAAAACATTTTATATATCTATGAACCAGATCATGTTGCCTAAGCCTTCTTGATATTTACTGGATCTCTTTACATTTTCTACATTCTTCCCACAGTTCATATATGGTTCAACCAAAGATAGACAGAAAATTACCTCCTGGCTTGTTTAATAATAAAAATGTTGACATCAACATCCATTTCTAAACCTTTGCAAGGTGTCAAGATTTTTGCTCAGCTCTACACATGCAGATTCTCATAAAGTCTTCACAGCAAACATGAGCTCAGTGCTGTTATGTCATCATTTAACATACTGAGGCTCAGACAAGTCACTCCATTAATAAGCACAGATCCAGGATTCAACAACTCAAGCTGCCAGCTCTTAAAAACTATACTTCTATGGCTGTTCTCTCTAAAGCTTTTTCCCCCCTAGCTAGTTGCATGGTACATTGACTCATGCCCTTGTTTTCTAGAGAGGTCCTTGGACAGGGCCAAGATAGACTGCACTGAGGGTTCAGGGAGACACATTGTGTGTTAGACAGAGGTCCACTGAGTGTGGACTCCTGAAAAGTCCACTTTGAGACCTCATCTCAGAATGAGCAGATTTTTTCCAACAGACTCCAGTGGGATATTCTTCTAAGGCACCCATCACCTTAAAAAGCCACCAATGAAAGAGGATAAATCAATTATCCTTTTGTCTTAGGACTAAAGACAAAGTCTGTTGTTATAACTAAAAACCAGAGACTAGGTAATTAATAAAGCAAAAGGAATTTATTTCTTACAGTTCTGAAGGCTGGGAGGTCCACGGTCAAGGTACTGCTTCTGGTGAGGGCCTTCTTGCTGGTGGGGACTCTGCAAAGCCCTGAAGTGGTGCAGGGCATCACATGGTGAGGGACTCATGAGAGATGGCCAAAATGGTAACAATACAACCATTGTAATATAGTTATCATAAGATCCACTCTAGTAATAACTAACCCACTCCCTTGATAACTCATTCATCCATTAATGGATTAGTTCATTCATGAGTGCTGAGCTCTCATTATCCAATCACCTTGCAAAGGTCCTACCTCTCAACACTGCTGCATTGTGGACCAAGTTTCTAACCCACAAACTTTTGGGGGACACATTCAAACCATAGCACGTGTCTTCCCAGGTTCCAGTTCCTTTTCCTTTCTTCCTCCCTGACTAGTTAGTACCAGTGTGTGTCGTGATGAGGCTTCCACCACTCTCATTTTCATTTTTTTACACTCACGTGAAATCAGAAAATGACCTAAGCTTTTCAATGTGCATAGCACTTACTTAAAAGTCTTTACATATCTGGGCCATCAGTCCATTCATCTCATGCCTGGAGAAAATGCATCTCTAGAGGAGTCTTGTCACCATGTGTCCCTCCCTCTGCCTCACAACTCTCTGAAGTTGGTCCTTCTGGGACCTCCCAGCCTTTAGAGTGAGGCTGGCTGAATAAAGGACAAGGCAGTTATATTCTAAGCCATGGCAGAGCTGCCATGCAGGTGCCCCCATCCCTGGTCGCTGTGGCGGCCAGGACCTTCTTGAGCATGAGTAGGTTTTCAGAACTCAGGGCCAGAGTGGGGCCCTATTCTAACACTGACTGCCATTCCCCTGGCCTTGCACGGGGAAGGCACTTCAGCACCAAATATCAGGGCTGCTCTGGGCAAAGAGAATGGCAGGAATGCAGATGGGAAAAGAAATCACTAGGTGAACCAAGAATAGGGTACAGTGACGGGGACAAAATCCTGAAAGAAAGTTTTGACTTGTTGGGACATATTTTCCAAGCTGGGACTTCCTGGAGACTTAGCAGTTCCTGCAAGGGCAAGCTCCCTGCCTGGGGAAGCCAGGCCTGCCTGGGAAGAGAAGCCACCAATTGCTCACTCTCTATCAGCCAGAACAAAAATTATCAATAAAAGGATACACTTAAATGTCCCTAAATAGAGACTATTGTTTACTGGGCTACTGAGGGAGTGAAAAAGACAAGAAGAGCCAGGGTAGGTGGAGGCTGGCAGTGGGAGTTCACAAGAAACTCTGTCATTTCTTGTTTCCTCCCCTTTTATGATAGGAGGTTAAGACAAAGCCCTCTTTGCCATTCTGAAGAAGCTTTGTTGCTTATTTTGTCAAAATATCCTTCCCAAGCCCTGTCAAGGCCCCCTCCTTGTCTCTTTCCTCACTGGCTCTTAAAAGCCGGCTGATTTGCACGGGGGCTGGCCTCTCTGTTGTGTCTCTCTTCCAGGCTCACTCTCATTCTCTTGCTCTAATTAGCAACTGCTTTTTAAAAATTTTTGTATTCTCATTCAAAGACAGAGAGAAGGAGGAGAGTGAAAAGGAGAAAGCAAAGGTCTGTGTGAAAGGAGTGAGCAGATGGCCTCTCCCTCGCCCCTCTGTGTACCCAGCGCGGTGTTGGCAAACAGCACACAGCTTCTGTCTACAGAGCCCTTTGTGGCCCGAAAGGAAGGGCCAGTGAACAGCTACAGGCAGGGAAGGCAGGAGGTGGGAAAAGACCTGAAGAGGCATGGCCACTGGGGAAGCAGATCAGAGAGTCAAGACCACCAACCTCTGGGATGCACAGGTGCAGGCACTTCTGCCTCCCAAAGAAGTGGTTGTGTGGATGTCCAAGTCAGTGTGACTCGTGCACTGAGGCTATCAGCTCTCTGAGTAGTCAATTGGTAGCCCCCAGGGCTGCAGAAAGTGCTCAAGGTGGAAGTGGTGGTGGGAGGGCTGTTGCACTGCTTAGACATGGTTAACTTGAATTTAGGCTCTCTCTAGAGGCAGGCAGAAAGGTCGTTGACCCCTTGATGGGGGTCAGAGAAAAAATGACTGAGAAAAGCAACCTCCACAGATAAAACACTCTCCAAAATAACTGTCTTTATTAGAGGAAATTCTCTTTTTTTTTTTAGATACAGGGTCTCACTCTGTCACCCAGGCAGGAGTGCAGTGGCACTACCATATCTCACTTCAGCCTCGAACTCCGGGGCTGAAGCAATCCTCCTACCACGGCCTCCCAAAGTGCTGGAACTACAGGCATGAGCCACCTCGCCTGGCCCTAGAGGGAATTCTTAGAGCAGTGGGCAGGGTAGGTAGGCAGAGATAGGCAGGGTAGGTAGAGCAGGGGAAGGAGCAATGTCATCCTGTAAGGTGGAAGCAGTCACTCTCATCGGGTATGTAAAATTCAACAATGAACAGCTTTGGCTACTTGTTCTTTTTTTTTTTTTTTTGAGACGGAGTCTTGCTCTGTCGCCCGGGCTGGAGTGCAGTGGCCGGATCTCAGCTCACTGCAAGCTCCGCCTCCCGGGTTCACGCCATTCTCCTGCTTCAGCCTCCCAAGTGGCTTGGATTACAGGCGCCCACCACCTCGCCCGGCTAGTTTTTTTGTATTTTTTTTTTTTTTAGTAGAGACGGGGTTTCACCGTGTTCGCCAGGATGGTCTCGATCTCCTGACCTCGTGATCCGCCCGTCTCGGCCTCCCAAAGTGCTGGGATTACAGGCTTGAGCCACCGCGCCCGGCCGGCTACTGGTTCTTAATGAGTATCTGGAATGAAAGATTCAAACTATGTTAGAAGAAAATGGAGCTTGAAACAATTCTCATAAGCCAAAAGTAATCAAGAATGGAGCTGAAGAAGGTGAAGAAAGCAAAGAATGCTTCAGAAAAATAATGAGAAGAAAGAAGGAAGGCATCCTACAAAGACACTTTGAAATTTTTTAAAGCTACTGTTCTTTTTAATTACTGATCTTATTGTCAAAATGTGATTATTAATTATTTTGATAACAAAATCACTTGTGATATCTGCTATCGATTCAATGATAATCATTGGTTTCCTGTATTTTACTATTAAAAGAGTTCATTTTTAAAATTGCAATTCACATCAAGACAGACTCCTAGAGACAAAATAAAAACAATGAATGGAAACAGCCATTCACTCATTAAGAGTCCACCAAAGAAACGCATGTTTCTTTTCCCTCTTTTCGAATCAAGTCTAACGAGAAGACAGACAAGAGAACAGAATAAATGGAGGAAAAGAAGAGAAAACAGAATAGACAAATTTGACCAAAGATGGAGAGGGAAAAGACAAACAGAGCCAGTGAGAAAAAGCAAAGCAAAGCCTGAAGCCACAAGGGCCTCCACATTCAGATCCATGTGGGCATGTGTGTGACAGACCCAGAAACCAAATGGAAGCCCTGAAATCGCCTAATTCCCAGAACAGGCACATTTGTGCCAAGTTCATGATTTGGCAGAGTTCTTGCATATTCCATACAATTTCAATGAGAAGCTCTATCCATCTTGTGCAAAGAGCAGATTGTCATTTTCCACTTGAAATACACACGTTGCACTGACCTTATGTCCTCTGTCAAACTGAGACATTATCACCAACTTTTAGTGAAAGAGTTTCATAACGTACGGGCTTGCGACCATTCTGTTGTTTTTGTTCTGTATGTTTGTGCACAATGTGTCACTATATTGGACAACAGACAGACAAGGCCTCTGCCATCACTGGTTACTGCCTCCATCTGGTTCTGCCATCATCACCTCCACAAGTGCAAGTCTTGTGCCTGATTCCTCCCCGGTTTCTTTGGAGCTCCCTCTACTCAATGCTGCTGGGATGTTTTCTTATACATCCTAATGCAAAGACTCTCCCTTCTCAGCTAGCATTCTCCTTCCACAAATTTTGTTTTCAGTGTGTTGTGTTCTGTTTTCATTTAACAGATGGCACAGAGCAAGTAGGAATTCAGAGATGCATCAGGCATGGCCACTGGCCCTGAGAAGCTTAGGGAGAAGAGGAATGGGAATGTGAGCTGGGCATGATGATGCAGGTGACAGGTGCAGTGACAGTGACTTCAGTTCACTCTCACCAGTGAATATGATCACTCCATGAACTTCCCGGTTCATCCCTTACCAATGAGAAATGAACACTATCCATGAAGTCCCCAAATGTAGATCAAACTCTGATGACTTTTCTTTGTGCATGTTAGTGAAGGCTTACACCTTAGTCCAAATGGAACACTGATGGCAACTCCCATCAAAAATCAGAAATCTACCCCTAAGTGAATCTTGGCTCTTCTCTAGCTTGAGAGGCATAGAGAATAGTGGTTACCAGCAGGGCCTCAGAGTCCTGTGTCGTATGATCTTGAGAAAATTACTTAGCTTCTCTGTGCCTCAGTATCTTCAATGGAAAAGTGAGGCTAATAATCACATGTACCTCATAAAGCTCTGTGAGGATTTAAGAGATAATGCAGAAAAAAATATGGCAGAGCATCTAGCACACAGTCAGTGCTTTATAAATGACAGCCACACTGTATCAGCATTTCGACACAAGATGGAAGCCAATCCAGAAGTGTGCTCCATATCCAGGTTATAACTATCATATAACCATCACTAGGGTGTGGCAGTGGAATGTGGGGTTATACTAAAGAGTGACTAAGCTGCTCTCCTAGCCCAGGTAAACTGGGCATCAACATTCTTTTCAAATATCAGTCGTTTGCCTATTATCTTTATTCCTTTTTGCCACACTTATATGTAACAAGTTTTAAATGTATTATTATTTATTATCTTTCTTTAAATGAACTCACTTTTTAACGTGAATATATTTATTTTAGAAGAAAAGTACTGAGGAAGGAAGGAAGGAAGGAAGGAAGGAAGGAAGGAAGGAAGGAAGGAAGGAGCAAGAGAAAGTCTAAGAAGGGAGAGGAGGGGAAGGGAGGGGAAAGGGAAACTGAGGTAAGTACGAGAGGTAGGGAGTGCATGGCCCCAGAGAGAAAGAGCTGCCACAGAGCAGGGGGACAAAAACCAAACAGACACACACATAGCTGCAGCAAGCAACAGCCCAGAGCTGAGCCAACATCCCTGGCAGAGACAAGGCCTGGGCTTCAGCAGAGTAGCAGAGTGGGAAGGTGTATGCTCCAGTAGAGGGTAGACACCTGGTCAGGGAAGGGGATGAGACTGATTTGGGGCTGCTGGGGAAGGGACAGCAGGTCTGGTGAAGGCTGAAGAAATGAAAAGGAGGCGGGAGGAGGGGAGGGCAGAGAGCTGGTGATCTAGGAAGGCGTGGCCATGGAGGTGTCAACATGGTGAACTGAGGCTAGGGGCCCCAGAGGTAAGCTGGAAAAGTTAAAGGAAAGGATGTGGGGTGAAGGGCCAAAAGGTGAGAGCTGAGAGATGCATGGGGCAGAGCAGGAAGCCCCAAAACAGGCCCAGGGGCAGGAGAAGATGGATGGGAAAAGCAAGGTGTGTTTCTTAGCAAACCAGGAAGAGTCGGCCTTCCTGAGACTGGACTATGAGAATGGGGTGGTCTTCCAGCCTCAAGCACCTGCACTTGTCCTGTCCCATCTGCAGACATTTCACCTACCACAGCTTGGGAAGTGCCAAAATCGGTGGGAGGCATGTGTTAAAATGTCCTGATACTAGAGATGGACAAAGAGTACATACAGAGGATGATGCAGGGTTGAAGGGAATGGGACAGAAGAGAGTGAAGGGCAGACCATGCCCCAAACTGCCTGCAGCACACAAACACACCCAACTTAATGTATTCTGTTGGAATGCTTGAGTCTCAGTTCTTGAACAGGGCATTTTATGGAACTTTGCAAAGTCAAATGCAAATGGAAACAACAATGGGATGCCATTTTTCACCTCTCAGATCGGCAAAGATAAAAATGATTGATATTTTATTATCTTGGCAAAGGTATAGGGAACAGGAATTCTCAAACACTGCTGGTGTGAACAAAAATTGGTAGAAAATATCTTTTGGGGGAGGACAGTTTGGGAATATCTATCAAAATTAAAAATTTATATACTCTTATTCAGCAGTTTTACTTCTGAGAATTTACGGCATTCTTAGTGCTTAGGAAAGTGCTTGGCACATAGAAAATCCTCAATAAATATTCATTGAATAAATTAATTAATTTTTCTCACAGATATACTCACACATAGGTGCAAAGATTAATGCACAAGGATATCTGTTGCAACATTGTTCAGAAATAGTAAAAGAGAGAAAACAATCTAAATGTATATAAATGACCAATTAAGTAAAATATATTCATGAAATGAAATAATAACACTCATTGGAAAGAATAAAGCAGATCTATATGTAACACAACCAAACTACTGTTAAACTTCAGTGTTAACTGAGAAGAGATGTGGGGAAACTAGGTGCAAAGTCCTCTGTAGTGTGCCCCTACACAAGGGGGAAAAGTGTGCAAAATCCATCGACTCTCTGCAAGAGAATATTAGAAACTGACAATGAGAGAGCCTGGTGACAACCAGAATGGAGGGAAATTGATCTTTCACATATATTACCCATTCAAAATGTTTTTAGTAACAACAAAAAAAGGTAAATTGCATGAGTGGAGATTTATATAAAAGTTCCACCCTAAGGAAGAAAGGTTCAGAAATTAACCAGGCTTCCTTGGGAAGTGCGGGTGCTCCATCCCTAGAAGTGTCTAAAATTAGGCTGAGGACCACTGTGGAAGAGCAAAGTTAAGTGTTATGGGGTGTGCTTGACTCGCTGTCCTTCAAGGCTTTATCTAGCCAGATGTAGCCATGCTTCATCAGGTTCTCCAGGGCAACAGCACCACTTGCAGACCCAGCATCCTCTGGATGTTGCAAACACTTTCTAAGAGCTAAGAATGCAGCACATTCCTGGAAGAAAAACTGCTGAATCTCATATATAAGCATATAGGGCCCAGTACCAGCTGGTGCCCAATAAGTAGCTGAAGAAAGAAAAGACATGGGACTATCTAACCCGCATGACCTAAAGAGTGGAATCCAATTTGAATGAGGAAGGAGAAGGCCAGAACTGCTGAGACCTGCAAGGAGATGATCAGAGTGGGCCCCAAGGACCATACCCTAAGACCCAGTGACTCCAGCTCTGACCAGGAAGGTATGCTGATGCAGGGACCCAGAAGGTGAGTAGACTATTCCAGATAGAGGCCAGGGAAAAGCCAGAAACCAAAATGCCTGTTTCCTTCTTCAGCCTTTCTAATGAACTAGGTCCTACCCTCAATGAAAAGACATTAGGGCTGGGTTTGGCCTTGCTGGCCCAAATGTACGCCCAGTGATTCCAGGAGGCTTCCTGAGGCTCTCAACAATGCCCCCTTCTCACCAACCTCTCCAGGGCCCTATTGTAGTTAGCTCATTTCTTCCTGGCCTCCCTGGCCATGCATACACAAGAGAATGAGTCCAACATACCTGCAGCTTCACAGACTCATCCTGCAGCAGGCTAGGTGGGTACATAGGAAGATGAGATACTGTCTGTCTTATGGATGGCTTCTGGGACCCAAAACAGACCCAGCCATACTCTTCTGGACAAAATCACATCTCCCCAGACTTTGCCTGCTCAGTATTATTAACTGGCCCTTGAAACAAAAGTGGGGGCTCAACAGCCTTGCCAGAGCACTCAAACTCTTTGTTTAGACTGAACATTTATAGCCAGAGACCCTTCTCCTAGGGAAAGGCAAGGTTGTACCTCTCTCAACATGCCTGTCAAAGCCCTGTTGGCAAAATAAGGCTTGTTCCTGGGTGGTTTGTCAGTGTTTGAGGTGCATTCCTTCTCCATTTGCAACAGCCCTGAAGTGGCTCTTTCCAGTCTTCTTCACCCTACTGCACTGAGGGAGACCTGAGACCCAGGTCTTAAGGCCCTGTCAACGCAACTCATTAATGGCCAAAAGCAGTGGAAACAGAACTCAGACTCCCAGAGCTCCTAAGGGCCCAGAACCAAAAGACTACACTGCAGGCAGGCTTGGATTCAGTATAATTTTTCATCTCCATGTTTCAAACTGAAAAGTGGTGAGTCTCCGTCCATGCAAAAAAAAAGAAAAAAATTGTGCAGATGTTTGTGCTTAAATTCTGCAGAAAGGGACTGTCCAACCACAGCGAGAGATGGGGACCGAAAGCAAAGGATAAGTCTGACAACAGCCCTGACTGAGCTAGGATACAGCCCTCACAGGCCCATGCTGGGTCCTTGATACAAATAAGAGACACACAATCTCTCACTTTGCAGCTCCCTTCCTTCCCTCTGCCCTTTGCTGTGAGCACAAAACCTCAGAGCCTTTTCTTCCCTGGTGAGCCTGAGATCGCCCTCTGAGGGGCTGTGTACTATCTGGATGGTTCATAAGCAGCTTGACATGTCAGAGCTCTCTGAAGAGATGGAGCTGCCCCTAGTGGGATTAAAAAGGAGATGGTGATAGCGGACATGGAGTCCTGTGCAGAGGGACAGTGCAGAAATGTGTAACTGCAGAACCACCAGAACTCCCAGAAGAAATAAGGTATAAAAACACAAGAGAGACTCATTTGTGAGAGACAGTTGAGAGAAGTTCGATATTCATGAAAATACATGGTGTGCTTTAAAGGATGGCTATTTTTAGCAAAATCTAGTCTCAGAAGTGGAGACAGACAGTGTCCTCCCTAGACCTGAGTTCTAATCCCAATGCTAACATTAACTAGCCATGGCTCTCTAGACTGGTGCCCAAAAATGCTCCCTGGCAGACCCCCCTCTGTGGATAAATGAGGCAGTCTCTCAGCATCCCCACACCACTCACTCCAGCAGTTTCAGACCCCAGAGGTCTTCATGGGCAGATGCTGGTGATGAAAATGGTGGCATTAGGGCCCCTATTGGACTCCTGATGTGGTGATGTTCCCACTACCCACCCCACCTCAGTAATAACCATATGATGTCTCTGTCATCATCTTTGATAATACATAAATATTAAGTTGTGGATGACCAAGTTCAAACAAAATCCACCTAGGGCAGCTCTCATGCATGGGACGCTGCCAAATAGTGATCAGTAGCTCTAACATTGGCCTGGAAGATTCATGATTATTTGCTCAACACCAGTGGAATTTGGATGCTTCTAGCCCTGTGTCTCAAAGGCAGAAAGGCTGATGCTGCAGAGTACAAGGGGGTTTGGAACTGAAACTCCCGCTTGGCATCCTCTGCCATCTCCAGGACCCGGGATCCTGGAGTCCATGCTGCAGAGGGGCATCCTTCCAGCTGCCTGTGCTGTTGCTCATGCCGGTGTCACAGTCGATTACAGACAGCCAGTTACATCTGATTCCTCTCTGGGGGTCGCTGGGTAGGGCCACCACGGGGAGCAGAGGAGGCCCGAGAGGTTTCTAAATGAAATAGCCTATCGGGAAATCCTATTATGAAGCTCATGTTACAGGGCTGCGGTGTTAATGACCCTGGCCTCCCCTGGCCCTGAACAGAGCCGGTCTCCCTGGGGCTTGAGAGGAGGCTGTCTGGGCTGTGGTTTCCCCCTCACTCACCAGCCAACCGCTCATGAGACCAAGAGAGCAGAGGTGCCCTCAAATGTGGCTTCCAGCACTGAGGCCTCACACACACACCAAACACACACACACACACACACACACACACACACACACACACACACTCCTTCATGTTCTTCACCTTCTCTTTCAGCAGCTCAGGATTAGGAGGCAGAGAGAGCCTGGAGCTGGGACCAGCAACCCTAAGGGAGATGGAAGCAGGCCCTGAAAACCTCTTTTTCCAAGAAGAGCTAAATTAGACGTATTTTTTCCACTTTCAAATCCTGCAAATTTTTCATCTCAACTCCCCCAGGCTTATAAAGTGGCTCATCTCAGCTGCTCAAGCTGACAAAGGTGCAGAAACTGTTGAAAGGTTCAAAACGTCCCTTGGGTTTCCAGGCATGAAGGAATTTACATGTAGGTTTTTTAACTAAAGAAAAAAGTCCCCACTTGGAGAAGGGGGAGGAGTGAAGCAGCAGCTAAGAAGGAGGGGAGGCCTTCAGGGAGAGGGCAAGCAAGTGTCTGATAAGAGGAGAACCTAAGGCAGTGCAGGTGGGATCACCAGCCATAACTTGCGGAGAGACGCTAAATGGGAAGACAGGCACATTGAGAGCTGTTCTGTTCTTCTGTTAGAGTTGTAAAGGCCCCACCAATGTCCAGAGTCAGAATGGTCATAGGCGATCTGAGAGCCCTCTAGAAAACCCACACAGATTCCAAGATGAAGTCATGCATCCTCATTCCCAGCCCTAATCTGTAGGACTGAGCAGAAAATAGGACTCCTGCAGGTTTGACCATGCTGCTGGGACCAGTAGTGGCACCCTTGGCATTCTTAAGACAGTACCTAGGGACCCAGTTAGTGCTGGCTAGCTGCAGGGAAATTTGTTTCTATAACACCCAGTCAGTCCTCAGCATCTGCCCCTCTTTTCCCTACCAAGAGCCCTTTTTGGGCTTTATTAGCTGTGCCATCATGTTGATACTCTGAGTTGTTCAGGGCTGCCCTGTATGGCTTTCCCTAGCCCGCAGCCTTTACTCAAGGGGTAGTGATGCTCTGAATACCTTCCTCCTGGTGGCCTGTAGGCCTTGCTCTTGGTTTACCCAGCTGTCAGCCTGCTCCTGCAGTTCTCTCTCCCCGACTCCTTCTTCATCCCCTCAGACACCCAGGTTCATCCTGTCTACAAATCCCAGAAACCCAAGAATATCTTCAGTGACCTACCCTGGGGTCCCTTTCTTCTGGACACTAGATGGTCCTGTCTGCTGCTTAGAGCTGGGGTTCTTGGATTTTTTAAAATTCCCATGTTTGGGCTGTATATAAGACTTATCACCATCTCAGAAGGAGGCAACCGGGGATGTCACTTTGTAAAACATTTCTGAGGGTTCTCATGCCTGCCCTGGGGTCAAAAATTGCTGGTTCTGAAGACCATGGCTCTCTCAGGCTTAGAGAGTCTTCTCTCTCCACTTGGTTCTTCATTTCACAAAGACCACCTGCCTAGACCACCTGCCTCAAGGCAGGCCACGTGAGCCACACCATTCAAACATGTGTTAACTGGCCCTTTGATCAGTTGAGGAACAGTGGCTTATTCCTTTTTGCTGTTTTCACTTGTCACTGCTTGGTGGTCATGGAGCTGGGCCTGGGCAGGTGCAGGAAGGTGATGACTGGGAATTCAGGATTCCTGCTGACCTGTGTCTCTGGACGGGGGAGTCCCATGCCATCTTCATCCCAGAATCTTATTTTCTTAATAAGGATGATTCAGAGCTTAAGGACAATGACACCTAGCAATATGTAGCATGGCATGGCTTAGAAAATATTCTCATATCCATTTTTGCACACTCTGAGAAATAGGCAGAGAAGATATGACTGTCAATGGAAAGGGACTTACCTAAAACCATGCAGCAAGTTCTCAGCAGAGCCAAGACTAAAACCAGCCCCTATCTCTAGGTTAGGTCTCTTCCACCCAAGCATACCCCCTTCCTCTTTCATCCACCTGCACCTCCTGTGCATGACAGCCCCAGACAATGAAGTCCTAGGCACCATAAGTTGGCGTGTGCCCTCTGTAATAGCAAGCTAAGGTCAACCTGGGGCAGGGGCAGAGGCAAGAGAGGATGGCAGGGAGAATTATGCATAGCATTGTCATTTTCTGAGTCCCCAGTGTGGCTAAAGAGGCAGCCTAATGAAGCAGCTTCTTCTGGAAACTCCAAGGGCTATGTCCTGGGAGGGAAAGCCAAGCCCTCAGGCAGCACTCAGGGGAAGAACGGATCCATGGGCACATAGGCACAGTGCTCCAGCTAGGATCCGGCCACTCAGGGGCTGTCACAGAAGATATAACAGTCATATCTTCTCTGCCTATTTCTGAGACACCTCCATGGACATCCTTATGGGATGCTGCAGGCCCCAAGCTTCTAGCACATAGATAAGGAGCCTGCCCCTGCCAGGTTCCTTCTAACAGCCCCAGTCTCCTCCCTATCCTCCCTGCAGTCCAACTTCAGCTAAGGCAATATTTTAGGCTACACAGCAGAGAGAGAGAGAGGGGGTCTGCTGAAAGTCAACTCAGCCTCCCTGGCACAGGAAGAACCAGGCTGCATGGGACTGACACAGAGAATAGACTTAGCCACCAACCTCAGTAGGAAAGAGAAGTGAAGACAAAGCTATGATTTCTCATTAATCCGCTACACTATGAGCACAACTTGAAATTGGGGTAGATGGGCCATTTTCCTAGTAATTAACAATTTTATAAAGACAAATGCATGATCAGGTCAGAGTCACTAGTGAGATGAGGTCAAAAGGCTGATGTGACTCTGCCTGATGGGACAAGCCTGTGTGTACAGAAAGGATGTCAGGAACAGGCCTTAGGCCAAGGAGCCCTCTGGAAAATGCATGAGCCGCTTGCCACACATTCTAATGCACAAGTTCTCCCCAAAGCTTCCCCTACTCCCCTCTCACCTGTTCTCTTCTCACCACCCACGCTCTTCACAACAGAAACAGCTCTAGGCCAGGACCACTCTTTGCTGGCTGTGCTGTCTAATTGGTCTCCAGGTGCCTCTGCACAGCCAAGCGACTGGTCACCATGACTTTGACAGGAGACCGTTTCGCAGAAGCAAAGTAAAAGCCAAGAAAATACAGTTCCCTGGCCATAATGAAAGTCTGTTCTTCCAGGAAAAATAGCATGGAACCAGAAGCAGAGGGATTATTCTTTCTGCCACCCTACAAAGTCCCAGTTTCACATATGCAGAAAAGATATATCAAATCAGCACAGCTGTATGAATCATAGAACCATCAGCATTTGGCCCAGCCAGGCTCAGAGGACACCAATTCTCAGGGCTGTGTTGGGAGAGAGCTAGCTGTTGAAGGCTCCCTGTGTCTCAATTGCAATTCTCTGTTATCCACCATTCTCCTTGCTTCTGCCCTCATGACGATTGCGCGAAGTGGGCTACACCAAAACCATTGTGAATGGCCACCGTGTCCATCTGGCAGCATTCCGTGAGCACCAAAAATGAGTGGAAAGCCTTTCCCTGAAGACACACCATGGAGACCAGTAACAAGTACCTCCACATGCACTTCCCACCCCCCCACCAAAGAGTGCAGAGTCTTCCCAAGATCACTATTTTTGACTGAAGGTCCCCTTGCCAGTCATCAGAGTCCAGTTACCAGCAGAGTTAAGGGCAAAGATTTCAGGGGATTCAACTGAAAGTTCTTGAGACAAGGGCAAGAGGCCCTTCTCTTCCCTTCCAGGGCACTGACCTTGGCCAGGATGCTGGGCCACAAGACCCATGATGCCACTCTCCACTCTCAGAAATGTGGCTTCCTGTGCCTCTGAAGTGGCCAAGTGATGGTGCCATAGGTTCCCCATTTCCTCTACCCTCCAATGAGTTTGCAATAAGTAGTTTGTAAAGTCAAGCCATGTTCACAATAGCTAGAGATTAGAAATGTCCAACAAAACTCAGGAGGGGATTGAGACTGGGAAGGAAAAATGGAAAGAAACAATTTGGATTTACATATTTGTCCTCACAGGCCCTCTCAGGACAGCCACAGGAGGTAACTGACAAACTACATGGACAGCAGAACCCTCTAAAAAAGAAAAGTTCCAATTAGCCCAAAGAAATGAAAGCCTGTTCCCAGAGACCCAATTAAATCAGAACCAATAATGCTAGCTCTGGTTCCTGCCATTCTGCTCAGGATGTAATGAGAAAAATGAGAATGCCCCAGCCAACAAGTGTGGTGTGGCAGCCCTCTGAAAACCAGAGAAATCACCCACCATGCACTGCTGTGAGCATGCCGGATAGCTGCTGCACTTGTGCCTTTAATAACTCAGCCTGGTGCCTTGGGCCCCACTTAGACCCAGAAAAATGGCAAAGATAGTGACCCATCCCAATCAATGGCACAAAGAGGAGGACTGTGGGACCAGGCTGGGATGGTTTTAAAACTGTCAACGTTGATTCATCACTGGATCTGGGATCTGGCACTCTCTCTCCTCTGTTTCCACACCATCCATCATGGGTACCAGGACCAAGAAATCCAATAAAGACACAAAGGTGCAGCTCCCTGCTCTCAGCAGGCCTCAGAAAGGCTGTGTGAGTGTTCTGGCCCAGGCAATTAGCTGAGTCCAAAGGATTGCAGAGCCGATGGTACTAACAAGCCTGTGCTTGGCACTTCATCTGCAGGTGTCTGGGAAGCAAGGTAAGAGGGGAAGTAAACTGGCATAGGCTGGTCTGGTGCTCAGGCAGGGTGGGGATGACATCAGAGAGGGAAGAGGGCAGGAGGCTCACAATAGAAAATAAGTTGCTAATGCAGCCTCCAAGCCCCAAAGGACTAAGGGCAACCCTGGGGGTTCATTAAGGTTAAGGTGGTCATTTCTGAGGTCCATATAGGAAGGCTTCCTTGTAAAAGAATTAGGACCTTTGAAGCAAAATTTAATAAGGGAAAGCAGTCCTCTCTTCCTCAACCCTGGATTCCCCCCACGTTCAGCTTCCATGCACTTAGACAATGCATAAGCTGTGGGGCCTCCAGATCCTTCTATTCACTCCCAGAGCAGACTGAGCCTGCAGCCAGTTCAGCACATTTATTGCCATATGTTGAATACGGGCTTTCTAGGGCTAGTGCTAGTGATGGCTAATATGAGCACATAGTATCCTGACACTCTCAAACTGCAAAGTTTGCATCACTCTGTGTCATTTAGAAGCAAAAGTTAATACAATACATGATACAGCCCCACTCCCATTCCAATAGTTTCATCTTCTTCCAGGGCCTGGCAATGAGCCCCTAGAGAAAGACAGCCAAGCCAGAGGGCTTTGAGTTAATGAGCTACATGGATTCAGTACCAAGTTGAGTGCTGTGGGAGTTGGACTGAAATGAACTAAAATATTTTCCAAATTCAGTCACTTCTCAATTACCCTTGAGTGAATTGTCCATGGCAACCCAAATTCCAAAGTCTCCAGCCACAGAGCTTAGGGCTGGATGCAGGATATAGGGGTGTGTGTGTGTGTGTGTAAGAGAGAAAGACAGAGACAAAGAGAGAGAGAAGAGAGAGAGATAAATTCAACACTTCAACACTAAATATTATGCACTGGTTATTAAGTTATTTTCCACTGTTTGAAATTCTCCCTATCTCTTCCTCTCACCACGAATAATAAATATGGACAATCTGGTTGGACATGATTGGAAAATCATCAGGCCTAGCACTAGGAATGGGAGTCCTCAGAGCTTTATAATAAGCCATTAGACTCTTTTCTGTTCCTGTATGACCCAGAATTATTGGTGGAGAAACCTTGCAGATCTGGCCCTGCCATAGGTGGGCAGGAAGCAGAGGCTCCAAAGCTTACCTTTGCATGCCACGCTGTTCTCAGGCTCATAGCCAGGCTTGCAGGTGCATCGCCCAATGGGCACCATCCATTCCCCATCCCCATTGCAGTAGAGTTTGATGGGCACGTCCACTTCCTCTGCGTTGGGGATGCATGTGCCCCGAGCAATCACCAGAGATGTGCTCTCTGCCCCCGTCATGGTCTCTGGAAACACTGCAAAATTTTGCACAATGCTGGGACACTTTTTGAAGAAGACACGGACAGAAAGAAGAGACATACAGGCTCCATAATCCTGAAAAGCGAGGTAAAAACCATTCCGAGTAAGAGGCCCAAAGCTCCTGACTTCTGTGTTTACCTTCATCAGCCTTCCCCCAAAGTCCACCTGGGAGAAGCTCTCATCTGCAGCAATGGTGTCTACTTTGAGGTAGGGGGCCTCAGACCAGAAGGCCGACTTCTTGGTGGCAATGACAGAGTCAGTCTCATAGTAATACAAGTTGAAGGTCTCCTTGCAGGATCCTGGGACATTAGGGAGGCTGCTGCAGTCTCTCACAGTGAAGCGCATCTCTGTGTAGATGCGATGGGCCCCCCGCCGGTTGATGAAGGTGGTGAGCAGCCAATTGTTCTGGTTGGGCTCGAAGACATTGCACACCTGGTAGGTGCGGATGGTGTTCAGGTTTTCATCATAGCCACTGACTTCTTCCCACTGTACATAGCAGGCCACAGGTACACACATGCAAAAACACAAAATAGAGAGTGAGAACACAAAAATAGGCATAGCAGAGGAGAATCCTGGGGCTAAGGGGCCTTAAGAGCTCACCAGTTCAGCACATTGACTTGAGAAATGAACACATCTAAGCGCAACTTGATTTTAAAAATCTTACAAGAAAACTTCATATTTCTTTGCAGCCCATCCCAAAATATAACACACTTCATTCAAGAAAGCTGTCCCTTGCCTAACCCATAATGCTCATTCTGTGACTGGCTTATTACATCCATGGGGACAACATGCAGCTTTCAGCCCATGTGATGGCAGGGACTTTCTTCCTCACTTCCACAGTCTCTGCTCTGAAAGCCAATCTGTGGATTAGAGGTCCAATTACTTGACACCCACACTTTGGAAATCCCCATCTTTGAACCTAATTTCTTTATTGTGGTGAAATTCCTTTATGTCTCTGAAAAGTACATGAATTTGAAGCTTCTCAGGGTTTCTCAACAAACTTAAATTCTCATAAACTTTTTTTCAATAACATTTATCTCTTTGAAAGACTGATATGGTTTGGATGTTTCTCCCCTCCAAATCTCATGTTGAAATGTGATTCCCAATGTTGGAGAGGTGGGGCCTGGTGGGAGGTGATTTGATCATGGAGGCAGATCTCTCATGGTTCAGCACCACCCCTTTGGTAATGAGTGACATCTGGCTGTTTAAAAGAATCTGGAAGCTCCCCCTTCTCTCTCTCTTGCTTCATCTCTCACCATGTGACATGCTGGCTCCCCTGGCCTGCCATGAGTGGAAGCTTCCTGAGGCCCTCAGTAGAAGTAGATGCTGGCACTATGCTTCATGTTCAGCCTGCAGAACTATGAACAAGTTAAACCTCTTTTCTTTATAAATTACTCAGCTCAGGTGTTTCTTTACAGCAATGCAAGAGTGGACTAACACAAAGACCTAGACTATAAAACTGGTAAAAGTGAAGGCTGCTAAGAAGAACCCCTAATGAAGCAAATGAAGCTCTATTGTGTGCAAATTTCAAGCAAGGCTATGATGGAGGAAAATGTTGGAGGGTGTTACTTTAGTGAATAATGAAACTTTCTTAAGGGAAAGACAATCATGATTCACATTAGAAAAGTGAGCTCCCATTTATAGCAGCCTTGTAGATTGGAATAAAAGAGAAGAACAACACATGTGTTAAGTGATGTCTTTCACTATTCCCAACAACTTTCAGAACTAGGTATTATTATCCCCGATTTACAGATGAAAAGACATCATGCAACTCACCCATACTTATATGGCTAAAAGAAATTACAAGAGAAGCTAGTAGAAAATACTTTGAATGGTCAAATAAAATCACCTAAGAACTTCTATAAGATTACTTCAATAACACGCAGCGAGGGTTGGAGGGGAGTTGGGAGGGGTCTTTAAAGGCATGGCTCCCTTAACTGAGCTCTCTAGGGCAGGGGTCAAAGAAGAGTTGCTGGATCATTCTTTCTTCGTTGTGCTTGGAGAAAAGGAGTTAAGGAAGAAGCTGCCCACATCTGGTAGCTCTCCAGATCCTGGTCTCAAGAACTGAGAATATTTCCAGGAATAAATTTAAACTTATATTCTGTTTGCCTAGAATAAAAAAAAATAGAGAAAAGAAATTAAACTTTCTAAAGTGAAAATGAATTAGGATCCTTGACTATTTAGCAGTGGTGATCAAGGTAACCAAATCATACCAGTATCTTTGAATACTGTGCTAATTGCTTATTATTTACCTTGGTGGACTTTAAATATATAGACTAGAATTCTTCATTAACGGAGCTAAAAGCCAACTATGTGTGCATGGAAAATATACAGCAATTGCTCCTTGAAAAGAGTAAAGGCCCCTGTGGAGGCAGGTGGATAGAAGCAAGACTGTCCTCTAAACTTGTGTGAAGGAAACCAAAAAACAGGCATAGTGTGGAGAGGTGGGGAAACGGGCACATTGAGAGCTGGCCCTGCATGCCCAGGTCTGTAAAGTGACCTCACTCATGGTCACTCCCACTGTCTGGGCCTCTGCCACCAAGGTACCTAAACTGCAGTCAATCCAGGGTGCTCCTGGCCCCCAGCTTCTCCCAGGACTCCTAGAGTGCCAGTTCCCTCACCAACTTGAAGTCCTGCCAGTCCCTCACCAACAGATCAGCTCCTGCCAGTATCCTTGAAGCAGTTCTGGGACACACAGGCCATCATGATTCGCTACCCTGGATAGTCTCAGCTCCAGGCCAAATATTACCCAGCACTCCACCTTTCACTTGACCTCCAATCACACCATTCATAACCCACCAGCATCTCCCCGCACTCCACTCCACCTTCTGCAATGCCAGGGACTAACATCCCCAAACTCGCAACTCTGTTTCCCAGTTCCAAGCCTGTTTTTATGCTGTGCTTTCTACCTAGGATGACTTTTTATTCTTCTTTACCTGAGTTACTCCAGCTCTGGAAAATCCCCTGGCTGAATTAGATAGCATATTATAGCATATTAGTACATCCTCCACACAACAGGTAAGAACCTGGGCACACTGACCCTGGTGCACCTACCTCCCCCAGGAGTCAGTGAGCCCTGAGGGGGCTGCAGGGCATCCCTGGAGTGGTGCATCCACAGTCCACATAGCTCCTTCACAGCCTGCCTTGTGCCCAGCATATGGATCTCCCTGTGCCCAGGTCCTACCATGTGGCCAACCTGGAAGAGAGATCTCACCTCTGTGGCCTGCATGGAGTATAAATTCACACTGTCGAGCCTCACCTGGACTTTGCTTAATTTCTTATTGATTATCTAGATGTAAAAGAACCACTTTTTCTGTCTTCTTGAACACTGTGTTTTGTTCTATCAAATGTGTTTATTAAAGTTATGTTCTGCTTGCCTATTTTTTTTCAGCCAGGGAGAAGTCACTGACAATGTTTCAGATCAAAGTTTTAGACCTCCCTCTCTTTCCACGGCTGTTATAAAACAACATTTTCTCAGTTGACCCTACATGACTTTTGAGGAAAGGAGTTTTCTTTCCTTTTCTTTTTTTTTTTTTTTTTTACCGTTCTGCAATTGTTGAAACACAACAGGTCTCATGACCCATTATTCCCGTTGGGTCTCAGTACACACATGGGACCCCTCTGTCAATGTGAAGCATGTGGCCCCATTTAGAGTGGGGGTCTGGTCACAGCCAGAGTTCTTGACCCACCCAGGACTAATGGAGCTCTGCTGTGGGAGTAGGATGGAAGCCCATCCTATGGGCTTCACCTTACCACTGAGACAGTCACCACCAGGAGATACTTAAATAAGCAAAATGAGGCCAGGTACAGTGGCTTATGCCTATAATTCTAGCACTTTGGAAGGGTGAGGTGGGAGAATGGCTTGAGCCCAGGACTCAAGGCCAGCAACACAGAGAGACCCCATCTCTACAAAAATAAAAATAAAAAATTAACCAAGATTGGTGGCTTGTGCTTGTAGAACCAGCTATTCAGGAGGCGAAAGTGAGAGGATTGCTTGAGCCCAGGAGGTCAAGGCTGCAGTAAGCCATGCTCGCACCACTGTACTCCAGCCTGGGTGACCGAGCAAGACTCTATCTCAAAAAAGAAATAAAATAAAGCAAGCAGCATGATGATTCCTACTCTCATGGAGCTGGGATATTGAGAAAATTTATCTTAGAAAATGACACTGATTGGTATTATACGACCCAGCAGAAGTCACTGTTTCAAACATTAACCTCTCTGGGCCTCAGTTTTCTCATCTGTAAAATGAGAAATCACACTGGATGATCCCGAGTTGTAAAATTCTACAGATCTGACTGATTCCACAACAGCTCCTAAGGGAGTGATCAAAGCAAATTAGAGGAAATTCAGCTGCATATTCAAAGGGAAAGAGTAGAAGGAAATTGAGAGAAAGGAAGATAACTCCCTGTTGTTGGGAAAAGGCCATCATAGAGCTTCCCATTAATTTCTTTGACTCTTTCATTCTTCTTCTGTCAACGAAAGCTCTGCAGGGGTTGAAGAAATAAGTGATCAGAGTGGGTTTCAGGAGGTACACATACTTTCCACAGCAAGTGGTAATTAGAACTGGGGGCGTGAAAGAAAGAGGAGATGTTGGTTAATGGGGATGAGGGTAGAATGCCATTCCCAACAGAGAGAGACAAACATCATTCGTTTACAACATTTGGAATCAGTCTCATTGCTTTATATTTATACCTCATTCATTCATCAATGAAAAAAATGTCTACTGAATGTTAGGTTTGTGCCAGACATCCCATTAGCCACTGGGGATATAACAATAAGAAGCTTATAATCTAGTGAGAGAAACAGAAATTAGAAAATGGTTATTAAAATAACCAAATAATTACATTTGTGTTAACTGCTGTGAAGGAAAATTACAGGAAGCCATGCAAGGGGGTGCAACGGATATACAGAAGATTGTCAGGAAAGACCCTCTGTATGAGTCCATTTTGTGTTGCTATAAAGGAATACCTGAGGCTGGGTAATTTATAACGAAAAGAGGTTTATCTGGCTTATAGTTCTGCAGCCTGTACAAGAAGCATGGCACCACGATCTACTTCTGGTGAGGCCTCAGAAAGTTTCCAATCATGGAGGAAGGTAAAGGAGAAGCAGGCGTGTCACATGGTAAGAGAGGGAGCAAGAGAAATGCCAGGTTCTTTTAAACCCCCAGCTCCTGTGTGAATTAATAGAGTGAGACTCACTCATTACCATAAGGAGGGCATCAAGCCATTCATGAGGGATCCCCTACCATGATCCAAATACCTCCTGCTAGATGACACCTCCAACATTAGAGATCATGCTTTAATATGAGATTGGGAGGGGACAAACATCCAAACAACATCACCCTCCAAGTTGAGAGGGACAGCTAGACAGAATTTAGCCAGGAGAAGTATGCACCTTCTGGGAGCAAAGTAGGAGCAGAGCCTCTGGGCCCAGCAAAGGCAGGTACAAATGCCTCATGGTAGGAAAAGTGGCCTGGTGCCATTGAGGAATGAAGGGTGTGTGACAGACAGCCATAAGAAGTTGAGGGTGGCAGGAACAGGACTGAGAGGAAGATGAATGCAGTTGAGAACTTTGAGTTTCATCCTGAGTGTAACTAGAAGTAACTGATGAGTTAGGGAGAAAAAACACAGGCAATCAGAGTTGAGCTTTTAAAAACTATCTCTGATATACTATAGAGACTGGTTTGAAGGGCAGTCTGAGTGGGCAGGACAACTGCAGGTCATTGTGGGTATCCAGGCAAGAGATGGTAGGTTGGAACACACCAGCAAAAACTGGAAAGATGCTTTAGGGGAGAATCCCTAGACCTTCACTGAGCCACAGACTCAAGGGCCCATGTGTCGCCTGAACACTCAGGCATCAGTCCTGCCTCGCCATCCAAGCTTTGGGCTTCCCAGATCCTTAGGAATGATGATTCCTCACCTCTTCCCTCTCTCTTTCCTTAAAAAAAGGGGGAATTTTACCAGTCTTGCATGTACTACACTGTAGATGCCCAATTTCCTATTCAGGGCCAAATTTCTTTTACCCAAAGCCTGTGCTGGTTCTAGTCCTGGTAATGTATTCGCACTGCCTGCCCCAAAGTCAATTTCCTAAAGATCTCCATTCAACGGCTGCTTCTTAGCCTCCACTTCTAGGCATTTGACATATTGCTTCTTGTATGCCTTCCTGTAATTATCTCCTCCCATTAAAACAACAGCAAAACACCATGATTTGCTTATCAGATTTGCAAAAAATTAAAAAGATAAAATGTCAAGTCTTGGTAAGAAAGTGGGAAAAAGGGCACTGACCAAGCCTATTGATGGAAGTATAAACTGGTGAAATCTTTTAGAAATCAGTTCAGCAGCTTCTCTCAGTACTTCAAGTGTGGGCCAAAACTGAAATCAATATGAAGAAGGTAAATCATTTTTAAAATTGTAGTGATAATTAGGTGTCCATCTGGGAAAAAAAAAAAAAAAAAAACATAACTTTTGTTCCATACTTATACCTTACTCCAGAATAAATTTCTGGTGAATCCAAGGTTTAAACATTAAAAATGAAACTACAAAGATACTAAAAGAAACCATGGAGAAAATTTTTGTATACTAATTGTAATATGAAACTCAGAAGCCATAAATAAACATATTGATAAATTCATCTCTATACAATTTTAAAAACTGGCATGACAGAAATAGCCATAAGCAAATTTAAAAGGGGGAGGAAAGAAAACCTGATAGAAAAAAAATTATTTGTCACTTACCACAGATAGAGTGGTATTAATATCCCCTAATATATAAAGAGAATCCATATGTCAATAACAAGATAGAAAATTGGGCAACGGGTATCAACAAACTGTTCACTAAAAAAGAGATAAATACAGCTCTTAAATATTTGAAAAGATGCTGAATCTCACTCTTCATAAAGTGTGAGTTTTTAACTAGCCACATTATGATACTTTTTGGGGGATGTCAAAGAACAAAAATGTGGTAGCACACTGTGTTGGAGGGAACATGGGAGATAAGAATTCTGACACACAAATGGAAGAGTAGCAAATTTGTACAACTTCTATGGAAATTTTGGTTTTATTTATAAAAATTATGACTACATACACCCTTTGACCCAGCAATTCCACTTCAAGGATAATTTATCAGATAGACTTTTATCTACATGAAATTAGGTACACACAAAGTTATCAACTGCAGCCACCGCCACCTCCAGAGCTTTATTCACATCCAAAAAACCTACAGGTGGACCATTAGCCTTTGGACAATACAGCAGCCTTCCCAGAATTTGCTGAGTAAGACCTGTGGGAGCATAGTCCTAGTGGAAAGAGAAACCGTTAATTGAACTTGAACTTCTCACCAACCAGTGGTATAGGGGACTCAGAAGAATCCAAAATAATTAGACTAAAAGAAAATAAGGTATAGGACATTTCTCATACATCTTTATATGAGGAGTAAGCTTTATACTTGCCTCATGCTAATCTGACTGTTGTCCTCCTTTCTTGAACTGGACTCAGCTGGACTCTTCAATATGTCACCTAAGACCCTTTGCTGTCAAGTGGTGAGTGCATAAACAAAATCTGATGTGCCCATACAATGGAATACTATTCCAAAATAAAAAAGAATGAAGTACTAGTATGTATGGCAACATGATGAACCTCTAAAACATTATGCTAAGTGAAGAAAGCTGTATGTCTCAAAAGACCACATATTGTGTGATTGTATACACATGAAACGTTCAGAAGAGGCAAATCTACAGACAAAGAGGTAAGTTAGTATTTGCCTGGGGCCAGAGAGGGAAATGGGGAGTGACTACAAACTGGCAGAAAGAATATTTTTAGGAGTGATAAAAATGTTCTAAAATGAGATTGTGGTGGTGGGTTACAAATTCTATAAGTTTACAAAAAAATTACTGAATTGATTAAAATTTTAATACACTTAAAGTGAGTGAATTTATTGCAGGTAAATAATACCTTAATATGGCTTTAAAATAAAACCCCTCTGTTATCTGGTCCAATCCACGCCTCAATATCCCAACAATGCTGGCACGGTCTCCATTATCCACACGTAGCTTGTTAATGGTGACTTCATGCCCCTGCTCATTCTATCCTCTGTACCTTGGATGACCTTCTTATCCCTTTATCCCTGTATCCCAAGTGCCAATCATTCATTCAATCAAACGTGTTATGAATGATGCCTAAGTTGAGGCAAAGGTGGCATCTAGAGGGGCTAGGTGGCCAAGGAAGCATCCCTGTGACTGATAATGAGGGCCTGGGGAGTATCAGGGTGGGATCCAAAGACAGCATCAGAATCTTGGGCTCAGGACCCCATTCCAGGACCACTAGATTTTCCAACCTGGAGGTCAGTCGGGTAGTCAAAAGGCCAAAAGTGCTCCCCAAGTTCAACAGACCCATGTCATCACCACAATGTGCCATTTATTCCGGAACAATCCATATCCCCCCATCTGGCCTGTCTCTTGCATTCCCATGACCAATGCACTAGGGCTGGCATTACCTCACGGCCTGGACAGAACATGGAGACAACAGACAGGGCAAGAGATGCCAAGGGCCCAAAGCAGGGCCATATTTTCTCATAGCTGGACAACAGAGCCCATGCCCATTTCTGCCCCTCGATGTTGTTGCTGACGTTCTGACTGACTCTGATGCCCTTCTTTTACCTCACCCACATCCCATCTGAACTAAGCCAGAGAAAGGCAGATGTGGATTGGAAGCCATTCTAGACCATGTTGGTCATGATGTTTTATTGACAAATGGGCAAAGTGAGGCCCAGAGACATTCAATACCAGGACCAAAATCAGGCAGTGGGTACATGGCAGGGCTGGATTCTCTTTGCAGCTCCTTCCTTCGAGGTGGCTACGGTCTTATTTCCTCCATAATCCTTTCCCTGGCTTAGATTTATCTACCATTTTTCTGAATGCATAAAGTATGATTGAGTTTATTCCACACAATTTAGCATTTGATAATATACTGTTTTGAAATATTATTTAATTGCTTCATGTGTGTGACTTTGGTTTCTGCTACCAGGCTGTGAGCTCCTTGGAAATTAAATTTTGACTTATTTATTAGCTCATTTCAACAAGAAAAATAATTCCATGCATTTAGCTTCACAACACTGGAATTATGGAACACTATTTTATTCAGTAACATCTGAGACCAGTGAAATCCACTTCGTTTTCATCTCACTTTTTATGCTAGGTGATCTCATCCACATACAAGGCTTCAACCACCACGGAGTGCATCATCAACTTGACCTCTCCCCAGCACCCCAGACTTGTATATTCTGCTGCCTGCTGGATGCCTCCTGATAAATACCTAGGATGCACCACCTTGACCTTTGCAGCCCTGATGCAGTCTCACCTCCATCTGAGAATGATACCTCGATCACCCAGTACCACATGCCTAGGAAGCAATCTAGACTCTGCCCTCTCCATTTTGTCTTGTTTTGCTCCTCATCATAGGAGGTTAACCCTCAAATTCATCTCCTATCTCCTTCATAGCTCTTCTATTCAGCCTCCCCTTCTGTTTCATCATTGAACTCTCTTTACTCTCCAAGTAACTCTCCCAGTCATTCTCCTTAATTCCCTTGCTCATATGAGTTTTCTAAAATACAAACCCATCTCCCACATGAACCCAATCCTACAGGTTGGGACTGTGTTGGGTATCGCTCCATATTCCCAGTGCCAAGCCCTCAAAATATCCTGGAAGACTGAGGCAATGAGCAGGGCCCTGGCCTGTTCTTTAACTCCTCTCCTTTCTTTACTGCAGGTGCCACCAGGCTAACCTGTCTTTGTGAAAGGAAGAAACAATTCAACCTTGCACAATCAACAGATTATTAACAGCCTTTGAAAGAGCACTATTATTGACACAAATGGACCACCTGTCCTTGAGATAAGCATAATAAAGGAAACAATGACATCCATTAGAAAGTACTTGTTCAGGCTTTCAGACCATGACTTTGATGTATGAGAAAGACACTTTCAGGTCTCTCTAAGATCTAGGTTTGTTAGGCTTGCTTATTGGAAGTCAGAGCTTGCAGATCTATTGCTAGAGTGTTGACATTTGGACAGTGCATATTGACTATGTGCAGTCTGTCTGATTGTGTGTGTGTGTGCACATGCACGTGTGTGTGTGTGTCTGTGTGCATATGTAAAGCACGCTATCAAAACTCATTTATCTGTATAAACTGTTCCCCTTTTAAAATCATTGTCAGGGGCTCTACCCATTGGTCCATCTACACTACCTTCCAGAACAACCTTCAGAAACTCTGACACATTCTTTATGCCCCAAGAGTGGATCTGAACTTCAGAAACAGGCAAAGGTCATTTGGAACCAAGTCTGATTAATGAGATGGATAAGCAAATTAAGAAATAATATTACTGGTCAAAATGAAGAGCCACTATACAATGAAGGTGAGGGACTGGAGCTGATTCCACTCTGTGCCTCTGAAGACAGTTCCAAGCATAGAATTCTGGAAAGATTTTTGATAATTGGCCCCTCCCTGGACTGCTGCAATGTCCCCCACCCCACACAGGCCCACCCCTCTAAGAATGCCCTATGACTATCATGATGCTGCGTCATTATAACCTCCACGAATAAACCAATTCTACAGGGCCTGGCTGGAAAGGGGCACTTCCTCTGGATACCTTTATTTAAGACAGGAATAGAAATAATTGAAATAGGCTTTTTGGCCTCTGTTGGCCTAATAAGATCCCAGCTATTCTGATTTGTTTCAAACCCAACTCATTTATCTCATTTATTTAATAAAGAGTCAAACATCTACTACAGCAGCCCCAAGCAACATTTTAGGAGTTGGTGAAACAGGAGTAAATAAGAGAAAAAGTCCCTGCCCCCATGGACCTTATATTCCAATAGAGTTAACCAAAGGATGAACAAACAAATGAATAATATAAAGTCAGGTAGCATTAACAACTACAAAGAAGCAGGAAAGGAAATAGAGTGATAGCTGGCAGTGGGGTAATCAGGGAAGATCTCCTTTTGAGCTGAGATCTGAATGAAACACAGGAGCTAGCCTGGAGGGTACATGAGGGAGGAGCATCCCGGGCACAGAGGATAACCAGAACAAGTTCCCCAGGGCAAGAAGGTGCCTGGCCCACTGCTGAGAAAGCCAGGATGCCAGCATGGCTACGGAAGATTAAACAGCAAGAGAAACACTGAAAGAGATGAAGCTGTAGAGCTTGCCAGGGCAGGCAGATCCCACCTCTGCCAGTTACAGCTCTGTGATCACAGACAACTTTCTGAGCTTCAGTTTCCTCACTTGCAAAACACTATTTACTTTTCAGGGTAATACGAAGACTGAAAGATTGTGGATGCGGAAGGAGCTCATCTAGTGCTGTGCCTGCACATAACTACCATTCACTGAGTACCAATTATTGCCATTATTATTATGATGATCATCATCATGATTACATTAACCTCAGGATCCACCTCCAGCTGAGTCACCAGGGTGTGGAAATCATCTAGATCCTATATAAATAATCCTACCCTTTGGTCAGCAGAATGCAGGAACTAAAATGCTAAACTCCCTCTCCTTAACAGTCACAGAGAAACAACTAGCAGTCCCCTTCCCTTTCCCTTGGGGAATCTCCAGGGCTTCCTCTGAGTTGTTTCATCATAGCCTCTCTTCTCTCAAGCCAGCAATCCCAGGACCACTGTCAGTCACCAGCTCAGACCACAAGGAGACAAAATTGGACACATCTTACAGGCTCTGGTCCCATTCAGCAGTCTGTTTTTGGGTACAAACTGCTGTTGGGGGAAGCTGCTATTTTGCAAACAGTTGCTGCCACCGTGCCCTGGGGGACCATAATGGAGCTTTCTTGGCATTGCCCAATCCAGGGAGATGTCTGCCCCTCTGAACAAGAAGCTCCCTGGAGCCTGGGCAGCACACAACTTCACAGAGCCCACAGGAGGCCAAAGATTCTTCAGGGCAGCAGATGCTCAGGGCTGGGCTGGAGCCACCACTACCAAACCTTCCCCACCAATCAGCCTGGACCCCAAGGACAAAGCTCCTGTGTAGACAGTAGACTAAGCCTGAAAGAGCTTGGATATTAGACAAGCTAGAGGGCTAATTAAAATGTAAAATGCGGTCTGTGGGGCATAAATTCCTACAAGCCCAGAGGGATCTACCATTTAGTACACCAACCAACCAAGGCAGGGATTTACTCAAAGGCTCCCCTGAGGGCTGCGAGCACCAGCTTACCTTCCAATATGCTTGCTTTACCTCCCAGACGTGCTGGGCTGAGAGGACAGGAATTCCCCTCCCCCATCCCCCATTCATTACCAAGGCCTGATGTGGTATTCCATTGAGAAAGGTGACCGACTCAGGGTTGGGGACTCTTTTGAAAGTCCAGTGCCTTGGAAGGGCTTCCATGTTGTAGCAGCACAAAGCAATGAAATCCCTAAACTGTGAACTCACAGCAAAGATGCCCTCCTGGAAATGCATCACAGCAAGGGGTTGGGGTGAGGGACATAACTGGAACATCACAAACATATACATATTGTTTCCCAATGCAGTATTTAAGAGCAGAGCTCCACAGAATCTTGGATGGTAGAGAAATGCAGACAATATTGTAACAAGGTCAAGGAGGAGGAAATGTCCCCAAGCAGAGTATATTCAGATCGCTAGGAAAGAGGTTTTTGTGATGATCAAAAAAGGGGTGGGGGTTTAAAAACAGCACTGCTCTAACCTTGCCCAACTCAGAATCATGGGGATCCCCATGTTAGCTGGGGGTAAGTCCACAGGATCTGGAGTCCAACAGACCCAGCTGTGTGACCATGGGCCAGTCTTTAAACTACTCTGAGCCTCGACTTCCTCCTCTGCAATACAGGGATAGTACCTAATAGTACCTATCTCATAAGGCAATTGTGAGGATTAAATGTGACTTAAGTTTGCAAAGTAATTAAACCCCAGTAAGAGCCCCTTGCGAGCCAGTTATCATGAATATCTGCTCTCTGGGGACACACACTTCACCTCTCTCTGAGTGCACATCAGTTATTTTTTTCTTGGAAGTCCTCTCTCCCTCCGTGATGTGTATGATCTAACACTCTTCTGTCTGTCCGTCAGCACCTGTGCATCCATCACTGATACATGGGCGCGCATGTGTGTGTGTGTGCAAGTGCAAGTGCAAGTGCAGGCAGCTGAGGTGCTGGCCGTGGCCCTCCCTTGGGTATGCATACCATCGGAAAGCCGTGTGAGCGCTGGTCAGCTCTGTCCACTGCTTAAAGACCCTGTGACTATAGAACCACACTACTAGAGGGCAAGGCCAGCAGGGCACGAGGTCTGAAGGGCACACACCCCTTTGCATTCCGGCATATTTCACACCCAGGTTTCTACCAGCATGCTAGGGAAAATACTGCAGGCTTGGGTCTGGGCAGGGGCTCCCTATCTATAGGCCCCTGGGCCACTGTAACCTCCAGCAGGCAGCAGCATTGCGTACCAGGCCCTGCCTGGAGTGGGGTCCTCAGCCATTATGACAGCTGTTGCTGCTGTTGACACTGCAACAGTGACAAATTCATCCTTCTGACAAGATCCCTTTAAATAATTCACAGGGAGCTAGGGATTAAGACACTGTTTCTCTCTGTCTCTGTTGAGATTTAAAACACCTCCAGCTGGGGTATTTAAAGAGTGTATAATGGGCTGCCCCTCCTGGGTCTCTCCTCCCCCTTTCCTCCTTTCCCATTTCCCCAACTCATCACCCACCCCACCAGCCAGCTCTATAACAAGGAGGTCCAGAAAACAAGAAAGGAAAAAAAAAAAGGAGGGAACCAGTGCTTGGCTGGTCACTATGGCAACGGCGGCAGGGTATTCAGCTGCCATTATTGCAGTGCCTCACACATGTGATTATCTTAAGCTGTCGATTGAATGTGGTTCTCACTGCTGCCCAACATGGCCTTGTAGAACAAGGCAGGGGTGGGAGCTGGAGGCCCCAGGCCCCAGCTGCTTAATATTGCTGTGCCCAGGTCTGGACTCCATTGATAGAGGAGCAGAGAGTCAACCCTGGGAGAGACTGATGGCATTTCCCTTCAGCTTGGAGGGATTTCTGCTCAGAACGTATAGCAGAGGCCAGCCTCAAGCTGGCCCATCATGCTGGGTTACAGGCTAGGGAAACGGGCTCCGCATTCCATGAGCTCGGGAAGTTTTGACTGAGCATGAGCCATGCTGGCTGTGGCCAGCCAAAGCTGTCTTGGAGGCAAGAGAGCCAGCCATGGGAGAAGGAAGGGGCGGGGCCTCTGGCAGGAGCTCTTGGCTTCATTCCCATTCTCAGGATGGAGGAAATTCCCAGTCTCTGGGTGAAAAAAGCCACATCTGGCCTCAAGAGAGGACACCCCCACCACATCCTGTGTGTTCTCCCAATTGGGTGGGAATGTGGCCACCATGTGTGATCCACTTAAGGGGACTGCTTTTTCCTGGGACTTTAGATGCTGAAGCTTGGCCCTAAGAAGCCTGCAGAAAACTCTGCCTCCATTGAGAAAAAGTATTCCACTCCTTTGCCTCCTGGACTTGGTTTCCCAGGTGCAAGAATATTCTTTAAATGACACGACCCCTGGTTAACCCCAATAGACACACTCTGATTTTTCCAATGTGTCCTTTAAAATTCAGCTCCCATACTAAGCCTCTCATGACAGCTATGCTCAGGCCAGCAATGCACACAGTGGGGCCACCATTACTTTCAACTGGCACCAGAACTGTTCCAAATGGCAGAGATCAGTCTGGCCTTCCCTGCACAGTCAGCCCTGTGAAGATATGGCCAGCCAAACACAGGTGCCCATCACTTCAGGCACCACTCACCTGGGTCACCCCTGCCTTGTTACATAATGAACTGCTTGCACCTAAATGCAAACGTGGTCCATTACCATTTGCCGCATTGGTTTAAAGGCAAAGCTCTTGATCAGCAAATAAGTCAGAATCTTGACTCCCACATTTGTCATGTAGGCTGTCCTTCGGGACCCTGGGAAATGTATTGAACATGCCTATCTCCACCAGAAAGAGCAACAAGTGGGACAGCATGCATGGAGATGAGGATGTGCCACGATGGGACCCCAGCCCCATTCTATTGGTAGAGCAGCGTCTCAAATGGAGGAGGGGTGCGTTCAGCCCCACTGGCACTGAGGACAATGGATGGGACAAAGGAGATCCCTGGAGCCCCTCACAGCTCTCCCTTCCCTTCCCAGCAATTCTCACTTCCTGAACACTTGTCAGGACCTAGGGGGTGGGAAGGAATCCTCTTGGGCTCCTCTATCACTGCCTGGACCCGGACATACACAGGGACCACCTGCATCCTCTTGAGGATCCCTGGCCAGGGCTCACCTGCTCCAGGTTCCTCTTGGACTTGCTGCTGTTTGTTCCCCCAACCCCACACTTCCCCAAATCACCTCCTCTACCTCCCCCCATAGAGCTTACTTTAAAAAATGATTTATCAGGTGCTTATCACGTGCACAACTCACTGGTTTGCTACTTTAAAAAGCTACACTTTTTCTTTTTGAACATTTGCCCCTCCTCTTTCCCACTCCTCCCCACCACAGCTCCATTCTCTGGTTTCTCAACAGTCTGTGAGTCTGAGTTCGTCTCCTCACACTCCTTGAGGGGCAAAGATACAAAAGTGAGCTTTGTGGTCAGACAAGCCTAGGGTCAGTCTCAGCGGCACCCCCACCCAGTCCTGGAACTTTGGATAATGGCTGTTTGGAAACAGAACTTTGGAAATGGGAGAGATGCCACCTTCCTTCCTTGCAGAGTCCCGGTGAGAAGTGAGGTCATACAAGTAAAGCTTGATGCCTGGCACACCGTTGGTATGTAATTAGTGGTGACGATTAGTGTAATAGTTATCATTATTAATAATAACACTGCTATTAATAACAGGGTGTGCTCTCTGACATTGTTCATGTGAGAATCACAACCTAACATGTTGATCTTGTGTCTCCGGGGGCCCTCCTTCATCAGTTCCCACCCTCATCCCATGCAAATTAGGTCTTTCGAACAAGAGTCCGTTGTTACCACTAGTACTAGTCAGGGTAAGTGGTACTGCACTGAGCCTTACAGTTACAAACAAAGGTAAACACAATGTAATCCCAATCACTCTATAGATAAGATCTTACATTACCCATGTTATAAAGGCAGCATATGGGCTTAAAGAGGTTGAAGAACTTAACAGAAAATGGAAATAAGCCCAGGACATCAGATCCCAAATCCTGGACATGATCCTTCATACTACTGAAGGTATAGTGGGATTTTGGCCAATTTATTCTAACGCTTTTGCCCATAACTGGAAGTAAGGCCAAAGCCAACATCCCAAGGCTGCCCTGTTCCTGCAGAGGCTAAGTTCCTCCTTCCTGGAACCAGGCTCATCTTCTGACAACCCTGATCCTCCCTTCTTCACCTGTTTTCCTCCTGTTCGTCTTATCCTCACTCTCCTTCTAATGCTTTGTCTTTCCCAATAATATATTTCTTTCCTTCACCAAGGTCACCAATGGGAGTGCTGTGAGTTCAGGCTGTCAGGGCAATGCTGACCCTCCTCAGTTCCAACCCAGTGCCTGCGTCAGGAACCCCGTGTCCTCTCCTGCCCTAGAGAGCCACTTGTCCTTCAATTTGATAAGCGCTGTCATCAAAGGGTCAGTCCTCAGGCTCACATGCTAGTTGCATAAAGGTTTCCAAGATTGGGACAAGGGGCGTAGTGGGGCAACTGTCCTCTTGGGGAAGGTTTTAGAGAAGTGGAAAGACACCTGTCTGGACCAACAAGGGTTAAGCATTCCTCCAAGAGGGGTAAGGTGGGCTTGGGTAACCTCTGGCATTCCCTCCCAGAGTCTGTGACAGAAATGTCTCTGCTCTGTTGATGAATGAGTCTATGAGCTATTTCCAAGAGTAAGAAAATAAATCTGCCAGACAGTAAGGTTCTGGTGAACCACCACAACTCCCAAAGTTGTTTAACACAGCAAGCTAGAGAAGTTTCTCTCTCTCTCTCTCTCTCTCTCTCTCTCTCTCTCTCTCTCTCTGTCTCTCCCCCTCCACTCCCCTCCCCCCACCCATACCGCACACAGACAAAGTCATATCCAATATATTTCTGCAATCAGTGTAATGACTGACATTCTACTCTACAACACGGGTCATCTGTGGCATCCTATTCACCTTTCTGTTAAATGCATACACATGCCCACAAAAACAGTCTCATAGGAAAGCCCCATGAGGGCAACCACAAGCAATGAAGCCAGGCAGAGCAGTGGCCTCGCTGCTCATCTGGCCCAGTTCTCCTCCCCTGGGGATCCACTGAGGTAGGTCCACCCATGCACGGCCCTGGAGTCTCTTGCCAGAGCAGCATCTGAATCTTGTGGCCGCCGCCTTCCATCTCCTGGAGGAGGACCTGCTTCCTGGCTCTTACCCGAGCCCCTCAAGCCTTTGTCTATCACTGTCTCTGTCAGGCAGGTGATTTTATACTTCCATTCCTAAAAGATGCATATTATATAAAAAATGTTTTAAGTGCCTCGGGTGTTTTGTTCCTCATTGCTTCATAGAAGTGACATTAATAGCCAGGGAAGAGCTCTGCTGAGTGCAATTATGGAGGATGTTTCAGGTATGAAAGCTGTTTTGAGCCTGCTAATGTTTCCTAATTACAGGCCTTTTGGTAGAGAGAGAAAAAGATAAAGAGTGGGTGGGAGGCCTAGGTTGGGGAGCTCTGACTTATCTCAGTGGTTTACCTGAAGAGGGAATAGGAGGGGAGGGAATGAGGGAGGGAACAGGGAGGTCAGAGGCCCAGCAGCAGGGGAGGCTGGGCCTCTCAGTTGAGAAAGTGGTACTAATTCCTAGGGAACAGCTCAGAGAAAGAATACCACTCATGTCTCTTACTATGAGGAAGAAAAAAAAAAAACAAAAAAACCTTTTGCAGACTGAGCCTAAATTTAAGGAGGCTCAGTCTGGGAGTTCCTTCTGGAACTCAGCCTCTGAAGATACCACGGTGGGTAGCATTTCATTGGGAAAGACAGTGGAGCATAATTGTTGGCAGGAGAGCCAGCCTCCAGGAAGGTAAAGGTCAGCATTGGCACTTTTTCACCATGAGACCTTAGACAATTTACAAGCTGCTCCAGGCTTTAGTCTTCTCATCTGTAAAATGGGGCTATTGTGAGGATTAATGTGTGCCTGGCTATAAGGCACTTAGAGTCTGTCATACAGTGATAGATTTTTTTTTCCTACCTAGCATCTAGTCATCTTTCTGTTACCTATATCCTGATTCCCTGTTACTCTCTCCTGCCTTTCTCCCTGGCCTTCCAGTAGGCTCTCCACAACACAGGAATGGACACGGGACCTCAGTGTCAATTTCTTCCCCAGGGGATGGTCCAGAGTGAGCATGAGAGGGATTCAAGCCAAGCCAGCCAGTCCCACTCAGAGCTAATTCTAGTGCTTTTGCTGGGGGGCCCAGGAGGGGATGTCTGCTCTTCTCCAGGGCATACAGATGGAAGAGGCTATAAGGGCTAGAGCTACTGCAGGCAGCATCTTATGACCAAGAAGAACTCCAGTATGGAACTTACACTGTGGGAGTAGAGAGAGGAGAAAAAAGGATGGGAAGACGGAGAGAAAAGAGATAAAACAAGAGGGTGGGGAGGAGGGATCAATTGATGACCACCCAAACTTGAAGCCAGACCAGCCCCTGGACCATTCAGTTTCATAGCCAAGCTATCCTTCAAGACTGGGTTTTACTTTTCTGTCATTGGCCATCAAAAAGCCCTGACAGATACTAAAGCATGGAATGAGAATAGCTTCCAGCAATCAGCGCTCAGGTCCAGAGCTCCCAGGTCCCCATTCAGTGGTGCCTGACTAGAAATCGTGGCTAGCCCCACTACCTTCTTCTGCCCTCCTGCCTCTGGCATGTCCTGCAATTCAAACGTGGTGAACTTCCATTCACAAAACCATTTTGCCCAGAGCTAAATTTCTCTCGGATTTTTCTAATCTAGCTCGGGCTTTTCTGTCTTAATAAGCATGATTGAATCATTAAAGGAAGAAAAGAGAAAATTCAGCCCTCCAGAGGGTTAGTGATGTGCTAACATTTCCTAAGTGTTTACCAAGGAAAACTTTTTACTGATATTGTTTCATATATGACAGAGTTATCATCCTTATGCCATTCAGCAGAAGTGAAACCTGAGACCGAAGGAGTCTAAATAACAGGCCCAAGATCACACAGGCAGGCAGTGCAGATCCAGAAAAATAGCCAGTTTATTTGATGCCAGGACCTGAGGCCTTAACTGCTTCTCCATAAAGGTCTTATCCATCAGACCAGATAAATTGTAATTGATTTTGCTTGGCCTTGGAATGGATGAGGTGTTATTAGAGTGGGTTTCTCTTCAGAGTATGCTTTCCTGAGTCACTTGAGGTGGGCAGCTGGTGGGGGATCTGACAGGGACTGAGGAGACAGCCAGGGACTGCCAAGTGGCCTAGACAGCGCACACATAAACCACCAAGCAGCAGCTGTGCATTCGCCTGCGTGCCGGTACTCATGGGCATGCATTTCGTATCAGGAGTTAATTACCAAATACGTGTTGTTCGGACATTCAAATACGTGTTGTTCCCTTCACAGTGGCCTGCTCTGAAGCTCTCTATTCAGTCTAATAATCCTCCCATTATTGAAAGTGTTTCCAGAACTCTAGAACTGCTTACAAAAGCACAGGGTGAGATCAGCTAATTTAACTTCATACATACCCACACACACACACACACACACACACAAAGCATATGTACACAGACACACACATATATACACATACGTATATACATTCATATATATTCATACACATATATACAGATACACATATAACACACTATATACACATGTATATGTATACATACATGCAGACACATAGCACATATATACATACATACAAACATATATAGACACACATATATACATATATGCAGACATAGAGACACATGTATACATACACACACAAATATATATACATACATATATACATGCACACACACATACTTACATTTCTACAGATATAGATATGCACACACACACACACGGCGCACACATGAGCCCAGCTCACTCATCCTGGAGGTTCACGAGGCTTGGCTTTGGATTTCCTTCCTGTATTTCCTCTATCACATCCCCCTTCCTATGGTGAAGATCTGCCAGTGTTACAGTAGTCAACAGAGCACGCCATGGGCCCTGAAGGTGGTTCCACAGGACAGCACAGAAGGAGGTGGAGACTGGAAGCCCTCACGGCACTTTTTTGAAAGTAAGAACTCAGGTAGATGTTTACATGTAAGCCACACATCTCACCAACACAGAAACTTACACACACAGAGGCCAACGGTGGCCCAAGTACAAATGGCCAGTGAGCCCTGGCCAACCACTTTAAAAGTAAAAGAACTCTGGACTGATATTTCCAACAAGCAAGTTAAATAAGCCTCTTGATCAGAGGGACTAGGTTTGCCTTTCTAATCCATCACAGCTGGGGGCTGAAAGCAAAGGGGACTTTCTTCTGCCTGTCCTGGTCCCCTTTATCATGCTTATCTCAGGAGAAGTGGCTCCATGTGCATCACTAATTATGCTCTTTAAAAAGATATTGACCACTAATTGGGTGTTAAGAGGCCTACAACAAACATGTTACAGTGTATTTGGGTTACAGTACACCTAAATTGAGTGTCTCCTAAGTTCAGGGGCCTGGGTTGGAGATGCAGACAAGTATCAAGAATGATCGTTATTCATTTATTCAGTCAGTCAAAACATTAATCTGATCCTGTCCTATGCCAGGCTGGTGCTGGGCACCAGGGACACAGAGAGGGAGCTGACTCATTCTCTGATCAGTGCAAAAGACTGACACATCAACAGATATTTAACTTACAGAGTGAAGGACAGTATGTTAGAGGTTGGTACCAAGACCCCTAGGCTTAAAAAAAATGGGGCACTCACCCCAGCCATGGTGGGAGGAGCATCCAGGAGCATCCCAGAGGGGCTGGGAACAAAGCTGACACCTGAGAGATAGAGTGTTGGGGAGAAGGAACAGAGTAGGGAGGCCAGGGAGCATCTAGGAACCGCAGCAGAACTGGAGGTGCAACCAGAAAGACTACAGTTTACAGAGTACTACCCATGGCTGGGCACGGCGCTGACTGTTTATCCACGGGACCTCTCTGTACTCCCCACTGCCTAGAGGTCCAGAAATGTAAAGGTTAGGGAATCTTCCAGGGCAGGGCTAGAAACCAGCCCAAAAAGGGTCACCAGGGGTTGTGGTGATGGTCTCTGGGATAGCCCGTTAGTGGGAGCTCAGCCTCTCCCTGGCATTTGTTACTTTGTAAATGTGTTTGTTACCTTTTTCCTCTGTTCGCCAGATAGCCCCGATTTAGATTAAACCTAAAGGCCTTCGATGAAAGGCAGGGTGCTGCAACAGATTATAAAGCAGCATTTTTAATCTGGGAACACTTTCTGGTTTTGACATGTAATATTGCTTTCCAACAATAAAACTGGGAATGATCTGTGGGCTTTGTGTAGGTGAGTGGTCCAACCCCTTCCTATATCTGGTAGTTCTCAAGTACAGCAGCAAAGGCACACACTAAGCCCCATAAAAGGAAGAGTCCCTTGGCCTCTCTCTGGGTCTGGGAAGCCTGCCACACAGGCTATGCACTGTGGATGGGGCCCATTGCAATGCCAGCTGGGCCCCTGGCAGCATTGTGTGCCTCCTCTGGATGAGACAAACCCAGTTCCTTTGAGGCCTCCAGAACAATGCCACCCACCACCTCCGCCTTAAGCATCCAAGCATGGTGTCCTGACTGCAGAGAAACAATCTGAGGACTTTCCCTCCTGTTTTTTGGGCTGACAGTCCATCTCCCTCCCCAATCTTCTCCACACTAGGTCTCAGAAAAAGGTGAACCTCTGCTCTCCCAAGCCTCCTGGCTTCTCAAACACCTGAGCTCCTCAGTGCCATGAAGTTCATCCTTCTATGCTCCAGCAGCTCACACCGTGATCCACTCACAGCCTCTTCATCACCCGGAAGAGCTCTGTGTGTCTTAAATCTAATGTCAAGGTGCCAGGTCTTCCTCCAGTCCCAGCCATGCCATCACATCTGTTCTTTAGCCTCACTGAGAGCTACATCTGGGGCCCCTGGGCTGGTCACGCCAGTCTCTCCTGGCCTCACTCTCCTTCCTGTGGGGTAGATGTCACAAAATAAGGTGCCAGCGTCCTCAGCCCCTGGCACCTTCAGTCCTGCCATTTTTTCCTGTGCAATCAGAACTCTGGATGATCCCACTGCCACAGCTCTTCCAGGCAGTCAGGCAGCTAAAGGAGGCCTGTAGATCAGGATCCTCATGCATGCACAGTTGTCAGCCACAATCCAGCTCTTACTCCTGGCCATACTCCTCCGAAACATGGCCAGCCTCTCTGCTGCTCTCGGTAGCAGTTCCTTTTGTGCCCTCTCAACACCTGCTACCCGGACTCCACATGCCTCACCCTCCAAACCTCACTTCCAACCCAGAGAGAAGATATGAAGCTGAGAGGAATTTTCTATTTCATGGCTTTGTCATGTCAAAACTGAGCACTCTCAGCTCTCCGTAGGCGCCTTTATCTCTGTCTTGCTATTTCAACAGGAAAAGAGCCGTTTCCCTGGGAAAGGCAAATGAGCCCACAGCCCCTTGTTCCCTCCATCTACCAAGCTCTGTCCTCCCTCCCCTTACCAATTGCTGTCTCTACTGCCCCACCTCCTACTGACTCGTCACCTCTCTGCTTTCTGGCTTCCTGCCCTGGGCCCCTCTGAAACCATCTGTATACTTAACCTCAGGGTTTCTGGCAGCTAAACCCAGTGGAAATGTTTAACACTCAGAGGCATTTGCCACTTTTGTGCCCTCCTCCCTGACACACTCTTCTCCTGGCTTCTAGAACTGGACCTCCTCTTGGTTTTCTCCTGCTCCCAGCCCACTCTTCCCCAGTCTCCATGTCAGGTTCTATTTGGCACTTCAGTGCAGGTTATCCATCCAAAGTTCTCACCTCTTTCCCCTGTGGCACACCCCTGGGAGACTGCAGCCACGCCCCAGGCTCCCATCTCACTGACAGAGGGCCGCCGTCTGATTCCATTGTCCCAAAGTCAAATGCTGACAGCACACCTTCCCGTGGGTGCCTCAGAGACGCTTCAAGCTTGACAGGTCCCAGATTGACTCATCCTCTTCCCACCCAAGCATACTCCTCCTCCTGTGTCCTCTGACTCCAAGGATGGCACCATCATCCACCCACTAGCTCAAGTCAGAAACTTTCAACAGTGAAACATTGAGTCAGGTAGTGAACTAGGTGTAAGTTGCCAATGATGAACAAATGCACAGAGTCCTGGCCACCCTGGAGGTTATAATATGGCTGAAGGGGGGCTAGAAGTGAATCAAATTCTAACACAGAGAGATGTAAACTTTGGGACTGTGTATTGTGCTATTGGTAAAGCTCCCTGGCACTGAGAAGACCTGTGATGGGGACTCTAACATGACTGGGATGCAGGGAGCATGTCCCTGAGGATGGACACGAGCAGAGATCTGAAGATGATAAAAGGAGAAGTCAAGAATCACTTCTTGTTTCTGACCTTTATAAATGTGCTAAGATTTGGATAGAGAATGCACATGTGTGGGTGGGGAAAGGAAAAGGGGGTGAGATCTGCTTGGGCCATGTTGAGACTGATATGCCCATGAGCATCCAGTGAAAGAAGTGGCAGTTAGACATCAGTTAGAGTCTGAGCCAGATGTACTAACTTGGGAGTCACTGGTGTGTTCACAGAATTGGAGGGTACTGTCCCAGAAGAGCACGGAGGAAACAGACAAGCAGGCCTGGGATGGAAGCATAGTCCTTGAGTCCTCCTTTTCCACCCAGACCAAGGGCCATGTTGACCCTCCCCTGGTCGCTGTAAACTAGACAAACTCAGACGCTACTCGGGGCACCAGGAGAAGAACGATCTGGCTGTGTGTTGCCTCACAATGAGTGCTGGGGAAAGGCAGCTGAGCATGCTGGTAGCAAGTGGGGAGGGCAAATAGGGAGAGCCCAGGCAGCTGCTGTCTCTAAAGGGCATGCCTTGACTTTGAATGTTTCCCTCAAGGAGAATCTTCCTTGGGAAAAGATATCAGAAGTGTAAAGAAAACAGGTGTTGTGTACAAAAACCAAGGGAAAAATTAACCATAAATCATGTCAGGGCCTTGTAAAAACACACAAGCCTTCAAACAATAACATAATTTGTAAAAGATGGCAAGTTCCTAATATCCAGGTGATATGGAAGAACTGCTGCCTCATCAGCTTTACATAAAGTCCCAAGTAAAAGTGGGAAGGTTTTCCTGGTTGCCCACAGTGTTTCTGGCATGATTTGGACTTGTTCAGTGTGGTCAGGCTCTGCCCCTGTGCCCACTCCCTGCTTTAGGGAATGCCAGCTCATTCTGGACCTTGCTTCCCTGTTCCAAGGCATGATGCTTATGCCTCGAGCAATGCAGTTCTTCAAATGCTGGGATAGGGTAACAGTGAGAACCCAGTGGAGAATGCACAGGTGAGATAACTGCCCCCCCTGGGACCCGAATGTCCCAATTAGAACCATCCCTGCAGCAGAACCAGGGCGTGGTGATGAAGTGCTATGCTGGAGATCCTTCATGGGGTATAGAGATTACAGGGACGGGATGCAGAGAGAAGGTCTGGGACAGATGAGGAGGCCTAGCACCACCCTGTCCCAGCCAGACATCACCCACTGGCTGGGATGAAGAGCCCACTCCCACCTCCTCTTCCTTCTCCCTTCATGATTAAGCTCTGAAATTAGCCAACTGCCCAAGCCAAGGACATGAACATCATCTCCACCTCCCCTCTCTTTCTCTCCTTCCTGCCATAGTCCATCTATTGCCAATTTGTCCTCCTTAACTTTTCTCAAGCTAGGCTCTGGGTATCCTATTTTAACTTGATTCTTTTGTCACATCCAAGACTGCTGAAAGAGCCTCTTAAATGCTTTTCTCTTAACTGTTCTCTACAATTCTGTCAACAAATGTGACCATTTCCTTCTCCTGCTCAGGATCTTGCCATTACCTATGGGATAAAATCCAAGTTCCCTGCTCAGCATGGCAGTCACAGTCCATCACCACCATTCCAGGTTCCAACTTACCCTCCAGTCCCATCTCAGCAGCATTCACACCGTGCTCTGTTCCATACACACAGACTCTTCCCTCTTATGTGTTTTCATAATCTCATCATCCCTTTCAACCAGCATTTCTCCTACTTAGAACATCTTTCCAGGCTCTCGGTACAACATCTGTCAATCTCCTACTCATGCTCTAAAACCCAGCTTGCTTGTACCTTGTCTATAAAGGCTTCTTGTCTAACCTCATGGCTTCTCATTCCCAACTCTGTGCCCACACCTGCCTGTTGATCTCCACTGCCACACACTGGTTCCCACAGGAGGCTATGAGCTCCTCAAGGATAATCTATCTTTGTAGTTGACCAGGTACATGAACACTAGACAAATAAATCATGACTGTCTCTCCAAGGCAAGGTCTAGGTGAATGAGAGCCTTGGCCATTCTGAACTCTACCTCCTCCCTCATATCTTTGCCTTTGCTGCAGCCCTTTGGGCATCACAGATCTCTGATCTGCCTCAGTGTCACCACCCTGCCCCCATCCCCACACAGCCATGGCCCCAGTTGTCTAGGTATCAGCTTTCAGAAACGACTGTGTCAAGAGATGGTCTACATCACCACACAAGGCAGCAGCTCAGGTCTGAGACCCCCAGTGCTGTCTTTACATGGATGGGAAGTGGACACAGCCATTCACACCTGTATTCCATTCCCCACAGGTACTGCTCTTGGTAGTCTCTACTCTCCTAGATATCGTATGGGTCCAGGAACTCACAGCAGGACTGAAAGACGAATGGTGTGATACTCACCCCTGATGCAGGATTGGCCGTCCAGCCCAGCTCTGCAGTAGCCGTTCTGGTGTCCATTAACGTTTCTGTAGATTAAAAAGAAAAAAGAATAAACAAAAAAAAGATGAGTCAGAAGGATTGCTATGCAGTGGCCCTCAAGATCATGAAGTTGTTTGTGATAGTAAATGACAGTAGTACAAGGAGCTCTGTGCGCTTTCAAGCCCAGGCCCCTCTGTGAAGCTCAAGGCTCAGATAGCAAAAGAAGCCTGCTAAGATTATGCAGCTTACGGCAAAGTTGGATACAGACCACAGGTCTGATGCTAAGTCCAGTGCTCTCTCCCCAGTGACCAAGGCTCCTGTGTCAGATGAAGTCATCTGTGCACCCACCACTTTACCCCCAAGACCCAGCTTCTTCCCAGAGATTCTACCAGGGCCGTGTTGACCAAGTAGCCAAATTTAATTCCTTCCTCGGGCCTTTCTAGGCCACCTCTTTCTGTCTTCTTCCTCCCCATTGTGAGGCTTCTCCGGCCTCATCTGTCTGCCCTCCTTCCTCTCCACACATTCTCCTCTGCCTCCCCATCAGACATCTATATTGACACCCTTGGGTGACTTCCCATCAACTCCAAACGGCTCACATAGCTTTGGCAAAGGTTTCACATAGAACACAAACACACATCTCACATCCCAGCAGCCTACCATGCAGGTGATGAAGTGGCAAGGGTGGCCACAGCAGCCAGCTGGTTACCTTCCTTCCTCTGGCCACAGGAAAGGAAAGACAGACAGCTGGATGCTGCTGTGAGCTCCTAGAAGCCATCAGGGATAAACTGCACATATTTAAAATGTATCATTTGACACATTTTGATATATATGTGCACCGGTGAAACCATCACTACAAATTAATAAACATATTCATCATACCCAAAAGTTTCTTTAGTCCCTTTGTAATCCTTTCCTTCTTCCTACTCCTAACCCACCATGTCCCTGTCCCAGGCAATGACTCATCTGCTTTCTGTCACTGTAGATTAAATGGCATTTTCTCACATTTCATATAAGGAACCATATAGTATATGCCATTTTTTACAAATCTGGCTTCTCTCACTCAGCATAATTATTTTAAGACTTATTCATATTGTTGTGTATACCAATAGCTAATTTCTTTTTATCGTTGAGTAATACTCTCTTGTGTGATGTGCCACCATTTGTTTATTCATACACCTGTTGTTTCCAGTTTGGGGTTATTATTGTAAGAGTCTATGCGAGTTCCAGTTCCTCCATATTTTCATTGATACTTGGCATGGTAATTTGTTTTTAACTTTAGCCATTTTAATCAGTGTGTAGTGCTATATCATTATGGTCCTAATGTTCATTTCCTTGATGGCGAATGGTATTAAACATCTTGTCACATACTTATTTGTCATCCATAAATCTTCTGTGAAGTGTCTATTCAAATCTTTTTCTCCTTTTTAAATGGATTATTTTCTTATTATTGAGTTTGAGAGGTCTTTATATATTCTGAATACAACTCCTTTTTCAGATATATGCTTTGCAGATATTTTCTCCCAGTCTGTGGCTTATGTTTTCATTTTCGTAACAGTGTCTTTCAAAAATCAGAAGTTTTTAATTTTGATGAAGTACAATTTATCATTTTGTTTTCTTTTACAGTTTAGTGCTGTGTCTGAAAAATCTTTGCCTAACCCAAGGTGGCAAATAATTTTTTCTCCTACCTAGGTCTATGATTCAAGTTAATTTTTGCATAAGGTGGAAGGTATAGGATCAATGCACTTTTTTCTTGATGTGGATATCCAATTGTTGCAGAGGGACACTTTTAAAAATTTACACAATGGCGCTATATGGGCAGGTGATGGTGTCCTAGCCACCTGCGTTCCCAGGATATGTATCAAGGGAACAGACACAGCACCTCCCAGCTGCATAGCTACTCAACAAACAGGGAAGGGCACAACATAAATGATGCATCGTTTGGGGTTTTATTCTCCTCTTGTCCTTCCCACCGCCTCCCCTTCCCATCACCATGAGAAGAGCCACTCCTTGCTTACCGCATCAGGGAGGAGATGTCAACGCAGAGTCACAAAATATTGGGCCCATTATGAAATAGAAGAACCCTGTCATAAACCAAAGGTTTGCGGAGAAACCCACCCTAAGGGGCAGGACTAAGGGAATTAAAACAGAAGTGATAAATGGGGAGCTGTGTGGAAGAAAGGGTCTTCCTATGCTCTCATTGCTCACTCAATCCCAAAGAGCTACCCACTCCACAAGAGAAATGCTGAGAGCCTGTCCAGGACATGGGCTTGGATATTCAGCATCCTAGGGAGGTGAGGGAGTGGCCAATGGCCCCACCAGACTAACATGGCACTCAGGGACAGCAGGGGGGCTGAAGGGCCTGAGTGGGTCAAATGAGGGGGACCTGGGAGCATCCAGTGGTGACCTGCATGGGATATGAGCAAGGTTCAGGTGGGGTACAGGATATCTCAGCAGGTGCCTGTGTGGACAGGAGCCAACAGAGCCAGGGAGCGCCTTCCTCCAAAGCTTAACATGATGGGCCTACTAGTAACCCAGATAGCACTTCTGCTACCCCAGCAAAACAAGGGCCCAAACTGGAAATGAACAGGCATAAAATGAAATAAAGAGAGCTGCGTTTTCCTACCCATGTGAGTTTGTGTTCGGATTGAGTCGTGCCCCATGCATATTTGAAGGAACATAAGCATTGGAGCAGGTTTCTTAAGTTTGTTTTTGTCTCCAGTTCTTCTGACAGCTGGGGAGGCTGGTCTCTGCTTGGAGCAGCTCTCCCCTCCTCCTCCCATCTCCACTTCACAGCACTAATAATGATCATCATGACACACCAAATTTACATAATACACTTCTCAGAAGACACTCCATGAGGCTCTGTAGAAACTCATCTCCATGATTATTAAAATGTCTCTGCCAGGAGGGCCTGAAACAGGGGCAACTGAGTCCCTGTGGCAGAGCTGGGAATCGGGGTACAGAAAGGTGCAGTGCTTTCTGCCAAGTCACACAGTTTCCCACCCTGACACCAACAGCCTGAAATCTCAGCACATGGACCACAAGGCCGACTTGGGCTTTTGAAGGGCTCTGAAGAAGCTCTGGGGTTGGGCAGGAGTGGGATCCTCACTCATAAAGCCAAGAAGCCACAAAAGCTCCCAGAATAATGCATCCCCCAACCCAACAGCAAGATCATGTTGGAGGAGCAGGGAGCCGGCAGAGGATGGTGGCGAGGAAAACAGTCCAGAAGCAAATAAAATAATCAACTTGACTTCCTTGTCGTCCAAGGACTCATTTGTTTTGTTAACCCCATAAATACAGCCCAGGACTTCATATTAGTCATGATCACCTGCTCTAGGGCTGTAATTAAATCTGCTTCTAAATAATGTTTTCCACACACTCTGTAGGACAGAATTTGCAGCAAGAGAAATCCATTTCTTTACATCTGCCCATTGTGGAGACAGAAGACCACAAAACCATAAACCATCCACTCGATATGATTAAGGGCAGTTTCTTTTCTGGCACAGAGAGCTCCTGATGATGGCATTACACTCTGGTGGGGGCTGAATAAAAGTGATTTGAGCAGGTTTACATCTCCCTGGAGAGGAAGAGCGCACTCATTTGCATTTATAAAGCATACTGAGAGTTCTGGCAGAAAGTTATGGTGGAAGCACAATTAAATATTTACCATCACTTCTGCTCTCAAACAGTGGCATGGGGACCAACCCAGCTGGAAGTGCATGTGGTGCTGTCAGATCTGGGGATTCCTGCAGAGGACATGACTCAGGGACCCATGCCCACCACCCTCTGGGAGCACATACTCAGTGCCCAAGGGCAGATCACTGGGAAGGGCACACGCAGTGTAGAGAGAGTGCTGGTGTGGGCAGACCAGATTGCAAGTCCCATCTTCACTACCTAGAAGAGATATGACTTTGCCCGTGTCATACAACCTCCCCTGTCCCTCCACCCTCCCTGTGTCTCTCTCCATTTCTCTCTCCATCTGCACCCCTCATCTTCAGGATGAGTCTAGTGCTAACTGGTAGCCAGGATTATTGGGGGAGAACGTGAGGCTGAGTGAAATAAAACACTGAAACATGCAGTATTGCTATTACTATAGCTTAATCACTCCAAGCTTCAGTCTCTTTAGCTACGACAAGAATCTGAGATGGTATATCCTATATGATATCAATAAAGTATCTGTAAGAATCTAATTATGTTACACATCTAATGATATTTCATCTGCTTTCTTCTTTGCATTGTTGTAAAGACCAAGGGAATAACACATGTTGGGGCTATAATAATGCATATAAATTGATGTGTGTCCTAGAGAAACTAATGATTTAGTTGAGGAAAGGACAAGAAGCAAAGTCATAACCGGCACTCTATTCTGGCTGAGCCTATGAGAAAAACACTGGAAAAAAGAACCAGAAATATTCTTCTGTATGTGGGGAACAGGTGTGCGAGCATCAGGGAGTCTCGCCCTGTGTGTAGGCAACGGGAAATGCTTGAGGTTTCCTGGAAAGGGGTGGGCAATGGTGAGGAGGAAAGAATGGAGTATCTCCCCTTGCTTCTTGGGACAGAGATGGGAGAATGACTCCTAAAAGCAACAGTGGGAGGGGCAAGGACCGGTTGAAGGAAATGAAGTAGGAGTCATCCCAAGCAGATGGGAGAGTGAGAAAAACAGTGAGCAAAAGGAGAAGGGAGGCTAAGAAAGGAGATAGAAGGGATCTCTGGCAAGGGTTGGCTTGACTTGCAGGAACCTGGGAAGGATGGGATGCATAAGAAACCTGGCATAGAGCCAGGTACTGCGGTGTGCACCTGTAATCCCAGCTATTCGGGCGAGACTGAGGTGGGACATCTCCTTGAACCTAGAGTTTGAGACCAACCTTAGCAACATAGCAAGAGCCCATCTCAAAAAATGTGTTTTTGTTTGTTGGAAGAACAAACAAAAAACAAACAAACAAAAAACCTGACAGAGATCCCATATTCCCAGGGAACACTTCCCTGTAGAAGCTTCAGTATGGAAACCCTCAGGGCATTCCCACCCACCAATGGGGCCACCGGCTGGGGGTCCAGATGGTGGGGCCAGGTCTGAGCCTCCTGTGAGGAAGAAGAGGCAGCTACTGCCTGGCCCTGCAGGCAGTTTCTGTTTCTGTGTGGATTGGCACCTTTGGATATACTGACATTTGGGAAAAATTAGACACCCATCATGTTGAAAAGCAAATAAATAAACCCTCTTTTTACAGCTCTGCCATGCTTTTGGAGAGACATTAATCAGATATTCAGTTGAAATATTTACAGTGTCCTTCCATCATGATAACAAAATACAACATATACTGACAGATGGAATAGCAGCTTCCAGGCCTTTTCTGAGCAGTGCCTTATGTGTATTTGATAAGGCAAGTCCACAGACCTTTCAAGCAGGACAGGGCTAGTGCCACCATGCAGTCATTTCCCTGTGTTATTCTCCACAGCCCACAGAACTCTTTAAGCCTGAAAGCCACACCACGGAAAAGCTCAAGAACAAAGCTGCTATTATGTAAATGCAAGCAGCCGAGAGTTGGTCCCACTGCACAAAGGACACACGGCAGCCCCAACTCCTTCCATCTACCTCCACAGAGGATCCTTGCAAGAGAGCTGTAAGGTGGTGAAAAGGGGTTCAGGTATGCATTCAACAAAGAATTTTTAGTAACTCCCATGGAGATGGGGGGAAGGGAGTGCTGTGCAAGCAGAGATGAACAGGGAATAGAGAGACATTCCAGCCCTCAGGGAGCTTGCAGCCACACAGACAACAGAAATTATTCCAATAACCATGCAAATAGATCTGCAATGGCAGCCTCAGTGAATGGTAGGAGATGGACTCATAGAAACAATGTGAGCACGGAATAAAATGACAAGTGTATGGAGCCTAGCAGGCAGCTGGAACTTCCTCTTTCTTTTTCCCAGCCCCTGGCTGTTGAAAGAACAGAGACCACCCCCATCCCCTTCACGTATTTGTGTATGAGCATACACACACACACACACACACACACACATACACATGCCCCTGACCTAAGACAGTCCATACTGGCAAGAGTGGGACATATTAAATAATAACCCCCAGTCCCAAATCCAGACTGCATTAGATGCTGATGGTGTGCGTGGCCAGGTCCTCTGCCTTCCCTAGGGGTCTCTGGGTTGCCCTCTGGACCTGGCCTGCACATGGTCTTCTGGCTGGGCAGGCCAGCCCTATTGGCATGGAACTCCTGTATGACGCCCATATGGCTCCTCAGGGTGTCTGCTGCCCTTGACCCTCAGCCCTTGCAACAGGGGCCCAGCACTAAAGGTGTTTAAACCCCAACTTCACACCATGTCCAGAGCCTGTACAGGCTGGTCTCCCTGTAATCTCATCCCTATCCGTCTGAATTGGCCTCACATTGCCTGCTGGCTTTGGATTTTGGGATCGGCTTGGTTGACTGTAAACTGACAAGGGCACCAGTCTGTGTTCTATCAAGACCACTGCCTGGGCCCAGCACAGCCACAGAAGTTCAAAGACAACGTGTTCCAAGCAAACTTTCCACAACTCATCTCCCATGTGTCTACCCCATCTAAATCTTCTCCCTCCAGCAATTCTCTTCTTCTTCACATCAAACCCTTCCAAACTTCCCGGAGCGCAGCTGTGAAACTTCAGCAGCATTTAGTTTTGACTCCTTCCTCTACTTCAGTCTTTTACACAATCATTCACCATATTCCAATGGTTCTTCCTTCCTTTACAGCATCTTTTTCAGCTGTGTATTCCTTTTCATTCTCAGCACCCTATCTGACCCCAGGGCTTCATTCCTGCACATGAGGACAACAGCAACCACCTCGTAACTGGTGTCTCATTCAGGAGGCCTCATCTGAGTTGCTCTTTATGCAGCTGGTGACTTCATTGTCTGACAATGTAATAGTTCTACTTTTTAAAAAGTAATATGGCCACACTAAAGAAAGGCTTATAGAGTCTCCAGCCCTCTGACCACCTAATAATTTCACTCCCAAGAATTTGTCCAAAGAAAATAATTTCAGAAGAAAACAAAAAGCCCTATATCATGAAGCTGATCATTGCATCATTATCTAGACTATGAGAAAAGCTGGAACCAGCCCATCTATAGGGGAAGGAAGATGTGCAGCACATTCACACGCCTGGAGTGTTATGAAGACAATGTAGCAGTGAGCAGAATGTGAGCAGTGAAACAGAAAGCAGGAAGCAAAAGTGTGTGAGCCAACAGATGCAACGCAGAAGACAGTGTTTCAACCAAGTGAAATAGCAACTGCCTAAAAAAAGTAGGTAGCGAGATGGAACAGCTGCTGGGTGGGGGATATTGGTTTACAGATGAGCTTCCTAATTATTACTGTGCTGCTTTACACGACACAAATTCAGAAATAAAAATTTAACCAATTTTCAGAAAATGACTTTTTCATCACATCTCATTCCTCTACTTTATGATTTCCAAAGTCTCTCCACTAACTCCAAGATATGCCACAAATGCCTGGCCTTTAAGAGCTTTCTGATCTAAACCCACCTCTTCCAAATTGATCTTCAGTTCCCTAAAGGAAGCCCTTCTTCCAGTGCCCCATTTCTGCTCATGGTGTCACTCCTGCCTGGACTGTCTTCCTACTCCCCCTACACACCTGAAAGACTCAACCTAGTCCTACTCATGGAGGTCTTCCTTCCTCTACAGAACTCGTACTGTTTGAATGGTTAGTTTTCATTATCACTTCATATATCTGAGTATATTTGAAGTACGTTCAGAGAGCAGAGCTGTGACTTCTGTCCCATAGAGCTTGGGCAGATGCCCTCATACAATATAAATGTTCAATAAACCCTGAAGATCTGGGTTCAAACCCCAGCTCCACAACTGATGAGCAAATCAAGTCAGGCTGAGTGTCAAAATCCTAATGTACAACACAGGAAGAGGCTTTCCCTCTTGCTTCCCGCCCTGAGTCAACAGAGCCATGCCCATAAAGACGTTCTGTGTTTTCTTAAGAACACTCACTTGACTAACATTTATTTATTGTCCTTGCCAGTGTAAAATGCTAGGCAAATGGAAGCTCTTATTGTATAAGTCTCCACTGGTTGATGTGTGGCAAAGGCCAGTGAGAAAGATAAGAAACAAGCCTGAGGAAACTGAAAGTGCCAACCCAACCCATCTACTGACTGACTGACTGAATGAATGAGTCTGAAAAGGCATTTAAATTATAAAACAAACTGAAATTTGCTCTTTTAAAGGACGTTCAGATCAGCACAGTCCTACCCACTACGTCCTCCTCCTTCTGTTTCTTTTATATTCCAAGGTGAAATTAGTTATGGTAACTAGAAAGAAGCCGCAGCTTAGATGGGTCACAGCATAGAAATGTGCCTGAAGGAGTTGGGACAGGCCCTAGATTAGGTACTGGTTAACACGTGGCATAGCCCACGAACAAGTGGGAAGGCTCAGAGCCATTTCTCTCCCTCCAGGACTCTCCCAAGGTAGACTTCCAGAGCAGACCAGAGCATGGGGACATGTGAAGGTCTGCTCAATGTACAGAGCTGTGTAAGACTGGGAATCGGCTTCAGAAGGGCTGCCCTACCTGCCCAGCCCAGCTTGGCACTTGGTACATGGCTTTTGATGGTTGTTCTCCTCTCTGGTTCAGAGAATTTCTTCTGGCTCTTAGTTCTTAGGGTGGTATCTGAGAAACGTGACAAGAAACTAGAGGGGACCTCTGGATCTACGATGGACTTTCTGCCTCTGGAATCCCCAGGTCTGGCTTGGTCTTACAGTGGCTTAGTAGTGTGTATGCTTGTACTATGTGAGTGATTTTCACTAATAAAATATGGAACTTACTTCAGAAGTTGTATTAGTTTCTTAGGACTGCTGTAACAGCACCACAACCTCAGTGGCTTAAAACAACAGAGGTGTCCAGGAGGCTAAAAATCCCAAATCAAGATGGTATCAGGGCCATACTTCCTCTGAACCTTTCGGGGAGGATCTTTCCTGGCCACTTCTTGCTTCTGGTGGTTTGCCTGGGATCTCTGGTGTTCCTTGGCTTGCAGCTGCCAACTCCAATCTGCCTACCTCATCACATGCTGCTCTCCCTGTCTCTGCCTTTACATGGCATGACTATTTTATAAGGACGCCAGTCATATTGGATGAGGGGTCCATCATACTGTAGTATGACTTCGTCTTAACTATTTACATCTGCAATAACCCTGTTTACAAATAAGGCTGCATTGTGAGGTACTCAGGGTCAGGACTCCAACATAACTTTTTTGTGAGGGACACAATTCAACCCATTACAAGAGGGTTAGGACACTGGGAAATAGGGCTGTTGGATTTCCTCCAACAAATAGTAGGGGCTGCGCTGGGAGCTTGGAGGACACAGACACAAGGAAGGCCAGGCGCTTCCTCTAAAGGTATCCATTCTAGCAGGTGAGTGATGGTTTCTATTTGCTCCTCAAGGCCCACTCTCTACCCTTCTCTTCCCTGCTCTGGGCAGAGAGAGGCATCCACTGGGCCCCTTCACCAGCAGGAGCTATAGCACATGGGAAGTGAGATGCTCCTGCCTGCTGACAGGGAGAGGCTGGTGGCCCCTCCTGTAGCTGCAGCTCTTGCCTAGTTCTGGGAAGATGGCTCCCTCCCCATGTCCTTTAAACCTAAGCGTGGTAAAAGCCCCCTGCTGCTGCTAGTCCCTGAGTGCTTTGTCATTCTTGTTGCCTGTCTTTAACTCTGTGCAACCTTTGTAAACAGACCTTCATTAATCTCCCCTCAATCACCTCTTTCTACTGTGCCATCTGTTTCTGCCAGACCCCTGATGATGCTCAGGGCTTAAATTAGTAGCCCATGGAAGGTAGCCCCAAAGTCTCCAACCACCCTCCCCACAGAGTCCTGTAGTGCCCCACACAAGGAGGCAGCTACATGCCAGTGTGGCCAAGTTCTGACCACACTGGACTTGGATCTGACAGACTTGGGTGTGAGTTTCAGCTTTATTGCTGTCTGGTTGTGTGACCTTGAGCAAATTACTCAGACATCTAAGGCTCATGTTCAGCCATCTGCTAAATGAGGATAATAATGTCCACTTCACAAGGCATTTGTGGGAAGTCAGTAAAATATTATTTACCAAGCACCTATTGCAGCCTCTGACAAGTGGTAGTTGGTCTGCAAAGAGCAGTCATTGTTATGTTTCCACGTTTGGTCCTGATGTGGGGAGAACCTCTCACAAACCCAAGTCTCTTAGCTACATCCTTTGAGACTGGCCACTGAGTCTCCAATCCTACTGTTCACTCTGAAGGGTGGACCTTGGTTCCTTTGGGCCCTGGAAGCCTGGCTCCAAACCCATCCTTCAGCTCCAGTTCACTGAGAAACCCATCTTAGCCATTCAGCCACATCCTCCACAGCCAACTCCTGCGCAACCACAGATGTGGGCACTCAGTGCAGCCTCCACCTTCCCACATACACCCTGCACGGGGGCATCTGGGATGGGCTTCTCTCTAGCTAGAGGCCACCCTGTGTGGCCCCAACTGGGTCTAATGCAATGTAGGTCACCAAGGAGCCCAAATAGCTACACCACCATTGACCGTCACCAATATACACTGAGACATGGAACTGCACTGGGCATTTTTGAAGAGCCTTTCTCTCCATGCCTGGTGCACATGCAGAGCACAGGAGACTGGCATTGAAGGGGCTTTAGCCACTGACTCTGCTCTGGATGAAGAGGGCCACATTCCAAACACAGTGCTCCCAGCATTGTCCTCCTCGCACCCTGTCCTCGACCCCTAGATGGAAGTGGGCTCTCCAGCCTTGGTATTGGCTGCGGGTTCCCTACCACAGAGTGTTTCCTCTTGGGAAGCAATCTAAAACTTAAGACAATAGTCTTTCCTCACATCCACAGCACTTGGGAAGGAGGTGAGAAAGCAGCTCTATTATCCCTTTGAGTTTTCCCAAAGTCAGGGATGGTGCTTCAGAACAGGGGCAGCAGCAACCTCCCAGAAAACATGCTGCTTATCTCTCTGATGTGTCGGACCTGGCAGGTTTACAGTAGAATGATTTTGATGGTATTCTTGCCTGATGTTAGATGAAAGCTCAGCACTGGGCCTGCTCTCAGGAGACTGTTCTCATGAAAGGCTGGCGCCCAGGACTCTGAGCTCCCCTCTCACCCCTCCCATGCCCCTGCAACCTCCATTACCTCTGTGTGTTCCCCACCACTGAGGGTGTTCCTGAGCCTCCCTCGCTTTGGCCTCCCCACCCTTAGCACAGCATGCATCTCCACATGATTCACTGATGGACGGGGGCAACTGTGGATGCAAGGACTGGCATTGCTCTCCAACAAAGGCGAAGTCCTGAGCCAGTGAGACAAACATGGGAACAAGGGAAATGGAAGACCAAAAAGCCTTTCATTTGGGATACCGAAGTCCCAAATAGCCACAGTCCTTTTGCCTTATTTTCCTCCTATCTCAGCTCCTTTTTCCATTCTGATATCAGGAAATGTCAGATTCCCCTAAATCCTAAAAGATGGCCAGATACCCTTTCATGCCCACATGTGCCCTTTCCTATGTCTGAACATATGCCACAGCCAGAGAACCAAGAAGAAAACTGGGTCTTACCACCATGGCTAGGGACCCCAAGACCTCTCCAGCATCAAACATCTGTAGGCAGGAGCCAAACTGGCCAGACCATGTCAGTGGGCACATATAGGGCAGGCCTCAGAGGCTGCCCTCTGGCCCAGGCATGGTGCTGGGCAGCCCCACCCACTCCCAGGCCATCAGGCCTCAGGAGGCATTTAATCAGACCTGTAGGCAGGCTTCTTTCCAAGCCTCACCTTCTCCTGACTCAGATTCCTTCCTGACACAGAGCATATCCTTCTCCCAATCCAGCAGCAAAGAGAGAGAGGCAGAGGCCAGGAGAGGAAAGAGAGCCACACAGGCATGCCGGGGTCCAGAAACAGCCTTTAAATCAATGTCCCAGCATGCTGATGGTGCAGGCCTGGCCAGAAGCCCACTGCTACTCAGTGCTACACCTATTTGCATTTTTGTAGTGAGAGTCAAAGACCTATTAAAATTTAGGAGCCTGGCATTTTCTAGTCTTCCAGCACCATGAATTCTAAGGGAGATTAAATCTGTTTGCCCCAGCCATTCTGACAGACCAATGAGTATGCGCCAATGGCACACGGGTAAGAACCGTGCATAATAAACCTGCTGCCTCCTGCTCTTTGTGGGAGCGATGAGAGAAGGCCTCTCACTTCATGGGGATGCAGGCACCCAGGGGGCATCAATCACCCTGGAGAAGAGTGGGGAGGAGAGCCTGCACGCCCATGCAAAATGACTCTCTGCAGCCCTGATGAAGGCCGGCGATGGATGGTGGCCCAGGCTCGTTAATCAGAAGGAATACGCTGCCGTCTGCCTCTCCCTGCCAGGCCCTCCTGGGCCCTCAGTCCTGATTGATCTGTGGCACAGTAATTCTCAGATGGCACAGGCACTGAGCTGTGCCCTTAGGGCCCCTGCATGCACTGGCAGCAGCTCTGGAGAGCCAGGAGCCCTGGGTGGGATGGCTGTGGGGGGCTTGGGGATGTGCCAGTGAGGCGCAACCAGTCAGGGAAGGAAAGAGTGGGGGCTGGCCCAGAAGTCTCTCAAGTTCTCCTGGACACATCCCAGACCAGAATGGTGCTGCTGAGACTCCAAAGGCTGCATCACCATGCAGCTACCCCCGCCGGGCAGCTGACACCGGCTGCTGCCATCCTCTTCCAAGTATTCACCATTCTCAGTGTTGTCATTCAGCAGCTGCTGCCCCATGGGTACCACTCCTCTCACATACAGTCTTCATGGCCTATTTCACTGCCATCTCCCCAGCTCAAGACCTCAGCCACCCCTCTTCAGAGAGCCAGGTTGGCCTACTGCAGTCCCCAGACTCCTACCCAGCAGTCTTCCTTCAGACAGAAGCTGACCACATCATACTCTGACTCCACCCCACCAAATCCCTCCCGCCCTCTAAAACCACACCATCATCCCTCTCGGCCCCTCTGGGAAGTTTGCCTAACTGCCCAGCCTTGGCCTTCCTCCTCCCCAGAAGATGTAGCCCACCTTGCACAAACAGCCCTAGCCCAACTCTTCATGACTTGCATTCTGTGCTGCCTTTTCTGTGGTTTCCTGCTCCATTTCCCTGTAGGCTCTGAGAGAACAGTGCCAGGATCTTCACTCTCACTCATGGGCTGCCACACCTTGCAGAGTACCCTGCACTCAGATATGCCCTGTCCACTGCATCTACTGATGGCCAATGAGCCTTTCCTGCTGCATGATTCAGGCCCAGGAGTTCAAAGGCTGCAGGATGCAAGGTGGAGGCCTGGTCCTTTTTCCTCCAGGTGCGTCCCCACCAAATAACTTAAGCCACTGAGTCTGTCCCATCCCTGAACTCTGCGCAGTCTCACCATTCAGTGCAGGTCTCAAACACTCCAGTTTTTATCCATCTCTCCACGTTCTACGGGATTGATTGTGAAGTGCTTGCAACAGCTTTTCTGTCCCAGTTCTCACCCTGTCCTGTTGTACCACAAGACCACTGTCAACTGCCTAGCAGGTCAAGGGGAGGGTGGTGCTGGAATCAATGGACCATCAAGAGCCGACCCATGAGAGAAGCCTAATGAGAGTACGGCACACTCTTGGCTGTGAGATCATAGTTCTGATCTCCTCTAGCTGTGCAGTTGCCAGGGGTCAATGGGAAGATGCCCAAGGCCCCTCCAGTGCTACCCCTCTGACTCCACAGATGCTCCCACCTGCAGGTATGAACCTTTTGCCATTCCACCCCTTCTTGTTAGGGAATGCATGTTCAGCCCTGCCTGTCACTCATGCTCCTAAGTCCTCTGTTATCACCAAGATATCTGGAGAGTACTCCGGGAAGACTTCTATTTGTGTTTCCCAATCAATAGCATTGACTGGCTCCTGGCATCCAGCATGTCCTGAGATCCCAAATATTCACAATGCCATAAATGTCCTCCTTACAAGCCTCCCAGAGCTCTTGCAGTGAATGCCTCTGTGCATAAATGTCTTTGGAGGAATTTGAAGGTCCAGGTAGAGCTCCTATGCTGGTCTTAGAGGTGTCCTGGTTTTCCACAGTGGGGGGCAAACAGGCATGAAGGCCTCAGAGTCTTCCTGCCCTCCTACTCTGCTGTGAGTATTTGGTCTACCCACTGTAGCCACAAAGGAGGGCAGGGGCAAGTCCTGGGCCTCAAACCTCCCAGGGCCAGAGTTGTCACACTCACAAAGCTACTTGCAGCCTTGGGGACTAGATAACTTCCACATCTCAACCCAGATGCCTCAGGCCTAAGGATGACACTCTTAGCTACACTGCAGACATTTTATGGAATCATTCCCTTAGCAGCTAAACTGAGATTGAAGAAGAAAGGCCTTACATATTAGCTTGTCAGAGGGAATGGACTAGGAGGCAGCTGACCACACTGAGTGGGGCTGGACCTCTCTCTGCTCAGTCTTCCCGGGGTTGGCTGATCACTCTAGGCCCTTTTGGACTGAAGTCTGAGGCTTGTACTTGAGTAGAAATTTAAGTGCTGATCCTGGTCTCCTAACACTGGGCAGTCGGGCAATTTGGAAGTCACCTCTTCCTCTTGTAATGCTGGAAGCTCAAGGAGAGAGTCATTTGTCCACTCGGCTTTGAATTTTCCCTGTGGAGGTGGGGGTGAATGTTTTCTTGAGGGGCTGTGGCCTCAAGACTCCCCATCCTTTTCCTGGGGCCAAAAGAGCAGACTTCAGGAAAAAAATGACACCAGCTGTTCTCTTCCTTCTGAACTGAGAAAAGATCAGGGTCAGTAGCTTCAGGATCTGGAGGTTTGTTCTGTGTCTTTCAGTTTGGACATGATGGGGTCCAGATTTCATCTGCTCATTCACAGCACTGCCTGCTATCCAAATGCAATGGGAGTTGGGCCCTAAGTCTGGGCCTGGCTCTCATTTCAGAAGCTCTCAAGGTTTGAAAAGCTCCGGAAGCATGGTGCACTCCTCCACTCCAAGCTTGAGCCTTGGCCACAGCACCCTCCCCAGGTGGTCATGCAGTCTCCACTTGCTCACTTCCAAAGATGAGGCACTTACTACCTTCCCAGGTAGACATTTTCTCGTTAGCTGGTTCCAACTTTCAGAAGGCTGTCTCCTTGGGATTCCCTTTCCTTGGCCCTTGTTGTATTCCTCAAAGGCCCCCTACAGAATCAACTGCGCCCCCTTCTCCATGGCAGCCCTTCAAATTATGAGAGGCCAGGACCTCCTGAGCATTCTGTTTCCTACCAACCACACTCTTGGGTCCATCAGCTTTTCTTCCAGCCCCCACCACCTTATGTGTACTGTTCTCTGATGGGCCATCACCCACTGCTGAGCTCCATATGCTCCACGGAGTCTGATCAGACCGGGGAAAAAGGGGGCTGTCACCTTCCTGGTGGGCACATCCTACCTCTGTTGATGGATTCCAGGACCACAACAACTATCTGAGGAGCCCCACAGCACCATCAGGCTCACTTCATCTCTCTATCTGTTCCCTTATGAATTCCACTGAACATCCGGTTACCGGCTCTCCAGGAGAAATGTGGCTCTGCAGAATCCACGTGCAGGACCTGAAGGACTCTGACAAGAAACTCTTCTTCCATGCTGTAGGTGCCCTTCCTCCTTGCCCTCACCTTCCTCCTCCTCCCCCTCCTCACCTCTCTTTCCTTCTCCCTCCTCATGCCTTCTCCCTCCTTGTTTCCAACTCTCTCCTCTCTCCTCCCTCTTTGTGCTGTTGTTGCTGCTTAACAGGGTGCTTCTGGGATGAATAGTGTTTTCAGCTCTGGCCAGGAATATATCAGGTCTTTCCCAGTCCTGCCCCTGCCCTCACCATGCTGGTGGAGCTCTGTGGAGAGCTGGGCCAGACAATGGGCCAGTGGGTTCACTTGGGAACTCACAAAAGCCCCATTGCCCTCCACACAGCAAAGAGTGGCAGGCACAGGGAACAAATCCCCTTCCCTACAGGCTGCCAGGGTAGGATACTATGGGGGCACAGGGCCTCTGGAAGCATGGCTGGAGTCCTGGGCCCTGGGCTTTGGGCCCAAGACAGCCTATGGAGAGGGCCAGCCCCTCTATCACTCAGAACTCACAGAGCTGCAGAGTCACAGAGGCTTGGCATGGCCCCAATCCTCGCGTTTGTTGGGAATGTTAACACCTCCATGCTGACACACTGAAGCCTCTAGATGCATACTCAGAAGACCCCACACCATGTGTTTGGGGTCTGAGAGAAGAGGGTTTGCAAAAAGGAAGATGAGATACACAGCTTACTGCACTGCAGCGTGGGCTTTCTAAGGGCAGGAACTATTCCCAAGCAAGGGCTGGACATGTAGCACAAGCCTATCAGTGACTGCATCAGTGAGAGAAGATGGAAGTGAGACCCTAGCCTGGCTACCAGCTGTGGTGTGCAGCACCTCAAAGGAGGAAGCTTAGAAATTTCTGGTCTCTAACCCTGCACCAGGAGGACTCTGGATATAAGAGCAGGAGCATGTTGGAGGCCTGGAGAGGGGAGGCCACATTCTAGCAGGCTGGAGACGGGAGTACATGTGGGGCAAACACAGGCATAGACAATTATTCTTCACTTCCGAAATGCAATCTATCAATGACATCTACTGTGGGCATGGCCCAAGACTTTACTGAATTTTAAAATTGAGTAATACAGCCAGTGGGGAGGTTTAGTCACTTTTCCCCCACTTCATGGGAGTTAATCTAATATATGTAATATAATGATGATAACTGGCAAACAGCAAAGCACTTGCATCCCTCCTGACTGGTACCTTAATGCCCGAGGGTCAAATTCACATCTCAACAAAATGGCATGGAACTTCACTCTACAACATTCAAATCTCAGTGTTAAATCTGGTAATGGCCAGAGACAACTGAGCTGTGTTTTCTTTATGTTTCACCAAGCACTTTGGGCCCACCTGCCCTTCCTTTAGAAAAATGATGCAAAGCTTTGTCTACCAGCAGAAGAATACACACATCTCCTACCTTTAGTGGACCCCTACCTAGCCAGCCATGGCGCAGCTAAGAGAGCACTGGAGTTGAAGTCAAAAGACAAAGGTTCCAATCTAAGCTGTGTGGATAATGGCAGTGTGGCACTGGGTAACCCACACAACCTCTCTGAGACCCAGATTTCTCATCAGTAGCATGGGTACAATATACCTGTTTCCCAAGTTAATTTGAAGATCAAATGAAATGCTTTTTGTGAAGTGTCTAGCACTGTACCTGGCCCATAATAATCACTTGTCAATGCTAATTATTATTATTTCTAAACAGTTGGATTCAGATATATGCCTTTTAGAGTTTATAAACTATTTTCACAGGCATTATCTTATCTTAGAAACTATTAAGAGACAGGCATTGGCCCTACTGTTTGAGATCTCATTATACAAACTGAACACAACACCATCAGTTGAATAGGGGCTCAACTTGCATTCCCTAGACCTCTGGGGTGATAGCATCTGGGCTGCAAAGCAGCACAGGTCTAGGTAAAGTCCTCTAGTCCAACCCAGGAGCACATTCTCCAAGAGGGCCTTGGTTTACCACTGACCCACTGGCTGCTCTGATAAGTGTTGTGATGGTCTACTCTGGCAATTGGAAAACCTCACATTTTAGGCTTTGTGAGCCATTAGGTCTCTGTTGCAACTACTCAATTCTGCCATTGCCATTACCTCATGTAAGCAAACTATACGCTGGATTTGGCCCATAATATATAATTTTCCCACCACTAGATAGTGAAGGGCTGTGGCCTGGACAAAGATGCTAGAAGAATTTGATCAGTGATATTTAAAATTTGTCCTTTCATGTTTGATCAATTCACTCATTATTTTATTGTACGATTAAAAGAAAAAACTCTTACAGCTATCAGCATACCTATAAACTTCCACAAAGTTTGTGTGACCTCTAGAATACCAGAAAATCCCCAGCTGGGACCCAGAGGATACTCACTAAACAAAAATAAAATTAAATAAAATATATATTACTAAGTCATCTAAATAAAGTGTACCTACAGAAGATAACTGGCCTAATTCTGATGTATGATGCTATCCCCTTGGGCTGAATAGTTTCAACAAAATTCAAAAGGGAATCTGAGTTCTTCCAAAAGGGTATAAAGGGAAACAGAATAAACATGGGGAACACAGGCCTCATTTGCCGCTAATGAATTTGCAGAGGAACGTGTATAATTAGTGTGTTTGTCAGCTGGGGTTCTGTAGACTTGGCACATCAATGGGATCGTATCGCCATGGGAGTGCTCAGAAGGGTCATGGACCCTGGGCTCTCAGAAGAGTCTCCTCTGATCTTATGGAAACCACCAATCAGAGGCATGATAAAGGAGATCAGTCAAGAGAAAATGCAATACTGCAAAACCAGGTGGCAGAGGAGTGAAGCTAGCAGATGGGCAAAGGGGGCTTCAGAAGGGAAGCCAACAGCAAGATGCTCAATCAAAACAGGCCAAGGACTGCCTGGGAATCATGGGGAAACGGCAAGGCTCTGTCTGGCTTCACAGCTTAGAGGGCAGTTGGGAGGAAATGTCCACAGCAAGGTCCTTGGTCACCACCAACAGGAAACATAAGCCAAGAGTCAGTCCAGGTTCGGCCAGACCTCAGCACAGGAAAAGAGGAAGCCAGAAGTGTGGTGTACTCCACAGGCCACACTGACTGGCCCCTGTAAAACCACCTCACCACCTGCTGCCTTTGCTCTTCCTCTTTTCCTTAGGCTTCCACACCATTGCACCTTTTCCCAGCAGGTGGTCCCTACAGGTGTGCTGGGCTGATGAATAAACCACATGTACTTCCCAAAGCAGAATGCTTGCCCTGCCCCGTGGTTGGCAATGCTGGGCAGTCAATAATGCCTGGAATGACAAGAGAAATGCCTGACATTGTGGAAAGTGACAAGAGAAGTGTGTGGAAGGTGTGGCAGGGAGTGGCTGCAGTGGGCAGACTCCATGATCAGTTTGGTAGGCCAGCAGCATGTGCAAACTCACAGAGATAATGTGTCAGCTTCAGAGAGAGGCTGCTGGGCCCCCCTCAGCCAGCACTTTGGATAGCTCCAAAGAGGAAAGTGGAGGAAGGCTGATCCCCAGTGTCTGTCCAACCTTCTCTACCTGAAACTTACAAGAGTATTCTAAAGAAACCCTGATGCAGCTATTGGGGAGTGGAGCAGGACCCTCACCCACAGCCACCACCACTCCCACATGGCCTCAGGGGCTGACTCATGGTGACCAATGCTGTGGAATCATGCCTCATTACTTTTGTTTTACAGTTTCAGCTCCCGTAGAGATCATTTGTCTCTCCAAGTGCAGTCCTGTGACTGGGCACTCTGCCACCTGGTGCAAAGCCCTCTTCCCCAAAAGGCCCCTGGTTAAAGCAGAGAAGTAAAAGAGCTAGGCACAGCAGACCCAAACAAGAACATTTTGTCAAAAACAGATCTCTTTCACCAACTAAGCTTGAGCAAATTGTATAAACACTATATTTAGACACTTTGAAGGAATGTTTAAAGTTTGTGTTTCCTAAATGACAGTCAGATGTCTTCCGCGACTATCTGTGATCAGCTGTAGAATTCACTTCCCCATCCCATACTTGGGATCTCCAAGAGACTAGCTACTCAGTGTGTGTGCCAGAATCTCTCAGTCATAGCCCCTTGGTGAGGAGATATTTTTCCCAGCTATGAACTTTTTCCCATGCAGAATTAAACCATCCGCTGGCTCAACAAGTGTAAAGCTCCAACAACTGTGGGTTGTTGCTTCTGAGAAATGTCCACCTCCGTGGTGCTTACCTGCCATCCCCCAACTCAGACCACAGACCACAGACGTGCTGGCCCAGGCTGACACTCACTCGCAGGCACCCCTCCACCACCCTAGCAGCTGCCTGCTTTCACACGCTGCATCAGAGATGAAAGCGACTATGTCCCTTAAACAGAAGAGAATATTTTGAACAGAGAATTAACAGCAAATTAAACTGGTTTCACTGTACTCATTCATGCACAAAATTAGTATGGGAGTTAAACCGAGAAAAACCAAACAGGCGATGTGTTGCAATAATCAGAGGGCAGAATCCAGACTCAGAAAGAAATGATCACTCAGAGGAGGAAAGCCCGGGAGCTACAGGCTCCTAATTGGGCAAGAGTGCTACCTCTTGTCCCATCTGGAGCCAGCCTCCTTTCCAGGGCTGGGGGATCCAAAAGGGCTTGGAGATCTCCTAGGCCAGCAGCAGACAGCCCCATGACAGGTAGATACACCCTCCTGAAAAGGCCCCCGGTACTTGCCTGCTCTGCTCCCTGGGCAGCTGCTTGCACTGCCACTGCACGATCAATGAAAAACATTACAGAAACAACCAATTAGGGCCCAAAATGCCTTCAGACTTTTTCCTTCATAGGCACATCTGGCTGCAGTGGGGTCACAGTGAAACTCCTCTCCTGTGGATGCACTGGGACCCAGAATTAGCAGCAACGGAATAATAACCAGCTATAGAACACCAAGCAATTTTTGATAACTTCACAAATCTTTCCTTCCAACTCTGCCTGGTTAATCTATTATCTAATTCTTACCTTTGGTAGATTTCTTACCTTTGGTTCCTCCATTTACCATGGCTCCATCATTCCCATCCCTAAAATAAAACCTGGTCCAGGCACACACAGTCCATGCTGGGTGGAAGGGAAGTGTACATGAGTGGACAGTGAAAGGACCCCAAATTTCCAGCCCCAAGGATCTTCTGAGAAGGAGATTCTCAGAAAGGGCAGCAGCGATCCCATGCAAATTCATTTTAATGACAAGTGATGCTGCTAAAGGCACCGGTGCTCACTGTGCACATCAGCACATCTCAGGCCTTGAGGCAAGCTGAGGCTTCTCTCCTGGGCACACTGCTGAAGAGATCAGAGAGGTTGGATGTGAAGAATCAGCCTCTCTCATTCCACACACTCACCCTTGACTTGCCAGCACCAGTAGGAGCTACCCTAAAGCTTCAGGGGATGCCTGGAGTACAGGAGCCCAGACTGGAGCCCTGAGCAGGCTCTCAGAGCCCCACTCCTTCCCATGACTTCCAAATAAGCTCTTTGTTGTCCCCAGCTTGGCACGGAGCCACCCAGAGCTCCAAGGGGAGTGTCCACACTTTTATTTCTATTTATTTTTAATACATCAAATAAGATGAGAGAAACATAAGTTTTAGTAATACCAAATATACAAATGGGTCCTAGTACCCTCTACCTGGGCCACAGTCAGGACCATGTGTCCTGAAAAGCCTGCAAGGGCAACCTGCGGAAGGGTGGCCAGGGTGCCCTAACCCTATGTTCATTATCAGCGTGGAATATTGCAATTTACAGATGCCTGGTGAAGAGCATTTCTGGGCCACATTATCTGGTTTAGACTAAACTAACCCTTACAGAGACGAAATAAGTGGCTTTCAGAGATTCCTGCAAAAGATACTCAGGTCGAACCACTCTGATACCATAAAGCATAAATGAAGTCCAAGAGCCTGAGGCTGCTGACACTCACCCTGCTCCCAGTAGTAGCTCTTCATCAGCCACACGAAGAGCTAAAAACTAGGATAATCTAATCAGATATGACAAGAAATTGGCAAAAATATCAAATAATCAAGAAGGCTATATTAAATACAGTTATACATCCACTATTGTTAATGATGAACGTTACCCTGAGTGTCTATTCTGCCTTGCTGTGCCAGCTAATGAGATTAAGAAGCCATTTTAATCATAGCAAGATCTTTTAAAATATTGTTTATTTCATCTTTATCTGATTTTTAAATAATTTCATTTTATTGCATATATTAAAATGTACAAAATACATTAGCACAGTAGCACATGCACACATTCACTACATACATAAATATAAGAGTCTTGGGGCTGATGCTTGGTCTGGGATCCTGGAGTTTTGGAGACCACTTCCCATCTCAGTGGGTGGCACCTTCCTCCTGCCAGTGACTCAAGCCAAAAACCTGTACACCCTCCTGGATTCCTGGCTCTCCTCTCTCATCCGCTTTGTCTATCGCTTCTTCTCTGCACTTCCTCTCTGAATACCTCCCAATAATTCCGTCTATCTCCATACCCACTGACATTGCCCCCATACAGCCACAGCCCCCTCTCTCCTAGGCACCTGCATCAGCCCCTAACTGCTGTCTCGCCCCTTTTCTTGAACCTCCCAAATTCACTCTTCATCTCACAGACTGGTCAGCCTTCTATAAAGCAACTTTGATTATATCTGTCCCTTATGCAAAAGTTTTCGATAGCTGCCCATGGATCTCAGAGAAAAGTCCAAGCTCCTTTTCCCTCCTCCTCCACACTGTCCCTGTCATCAGCATTACAAATAACAAGTATTGCTCCGTTCTTATTGGCCAGACACTGGTGCTGAATATGTCGCATCCACTCTTTTAACATCCACAACCCCTTTAAGGGGTAGTTACAGGTATTGCGTTCACTTTACAGACGAAGGTACAGAGGATGAGGGAACAGTCCACATTTCTGCAGCTTTGTTCTGTCTCTGCCTCCTGCAGCTCCCCAGAATTGTCCTCAGTTCCACCCCCATCCTTTCTCATGCCCAAGCTGCACCCATGTCTTCCTTTGCCTTGAACACCACCATTCCTTTCCTCTGGATGACTCTTCTTGCCCTGCTGGCTGTAGCTTAGAGGTTGCACTCAGTGAGATGCCTTTCCCATATGGGCCACCAGTGGCTGCCAAGCCAGCAGGTAAGAAGTCTTTGGGGAAACCAAATTGGGCCCAAACCTGCTCAAGCCTCCAAGTGTAACTCTCAGTTTGCAGGATGTCCAGGGAACCGAGGAACATGCTACCCGACACCATGGGGATACAATCAGCAAAACCCAGACTCTGGGAAATGCTACAGGACATGTAGCCTGGTTTACCCAACAAATAAATTACATGAAAAAATAAGAAGGGTGAAGGAGCCTAAGGAGTCTTTTAAGAGACAAATCAACCAAGTGTTACATGTAGATTTTGTTTAGATCCTGATTTAAATAAACCAACTGTAAAACTTTTATGAGACATACAGGAAAATCTGAACACTGGGTATTTGATAGCACTAAGGAATTAGTGTTAATTATTTGGGATGTGATAATGATATTGTGGTTATGTTAAAGAAAGAAAATATGTTACATATTCATGTAAAATATTTAAACTATGTTCAATAAAATTATAATAAATAAGATCAAAAAATAAAAGCTTTTTTTTAAAAAAAAAAAGTTGTACATCCCAAGCCCCAAGTGTGAATTAAATTAGGTACTGTATGAATTCTCAGAGTCCCCTAATTTTTCATCAGACCAATCACCACACTTTCAACTAACAGTTTCATTAACATCATTCTTCCCCACGCAACTGTATGCTATGTGAGGACATAAATGTGTCTATGGGTCCACTGAAACCTGCCAACACAATGTATGCACACAACACCCCCCAACACACAGCCATGGGCCCCTCACGACTACACACACCTGTACCAACATACAAATGTACACCATGCACACACCCATGCCCCCTCACACCTACATACACCTGTGCTCACACACACACCCACACACATGCACCTATGTCCTCCTCGCACCTACATACACCCATGCCCAAACACAAATGCACACCACACACACTTGCTCTCATGTTCCCACATGTTTTTTCCCATGTCTCTGCCAGGTCTACCTCTCACTGGACCCCGTTAACCCAGGCGGGAGGGCAGGAGGAAGAGGCATCATGATATCCTGCAGGCCTGAAGTCCATGTTATTTTAGATGTGTACTTAAAATATCCTGATTTCTCAAGCCCAAGATTCTGCCCCTCCACCCACCCTCTAAGCTGTCCTACTCACATACCACCAGTCTTATCCCTTGACTGCCATTTTATTCTATTTCTTCCAGGTTCCAAATCCTTTTTAGGATATCTCTATTCAGCTACTACTACAAAAAAATAATAATAAGCAGCAGCCAGCGAGCACAGGCACTATGCTGGGACCACTAGGAGATCTAAAAATGTAAAAGTAAGATTCCTGCTTCCAAAGGCCATGGCTTCTCAGCCAGGACCATCTCCACGACAGTCACCATGTCCAAGCACCAACTGTGGCCTTTACCTGCCATGACTTCCCAGCAGCCTATGAGACAGGCTCTATTGTCACATTTCTAAAGAAGGAGAAACCGAGGCTCAAGAATCCAAAGCCTCAGTATATACTGCAACCAGAGCCCACTTCTAACCGGAGTCTTATCTAGTGCCAAAGTCCATTCTCCTACAGTGGTTTCATCACCTTAGACACAACGACTTCCACAGTCCATGTCCTACAACTCCCAGCCTGGAACAAATCTCTGGGTCCATCTGTCTACTACCTTGCAAACTCACAAGGTATAGTCATGACTCTGTTATACCCTTGCTGTGCCCCCACCTGGAAAGCCCTCTTCCTGGAGAAGCTCCACCAGGCATGGTGGCATGTGCCTGTAGTCCCAGGTATTTGGGAGGCTGGGGCAGGAGGATGGCTTGAGCCTAGGAGTTCAAGGCTGCAGTCAGCTATGATTATGCCACTGCACTCAAGCCTGGGTGACAGAATGAGACCCTGTCTCTTCAAAATAAAATGAACCCCCCAAAAAAATAAATAAATAAACGGAAGCTTCAAGTCTAAGAGTGTGTTTTGAATGTTTGAAAATAAGGAAGATATCAACTTTAGGATGTGATAAACACTATATTTAGAAAGATATTTATTCTGCCTTTTGGGAAGTGAAGGAGAAATGAGGGAGCTCGAGCTCATTAGCACATGAGTAGGAATGTGCTAGTCAAAGAAGTATGGAAGGGTATTCTAGGCAGAAAAAACAGCAGGGCAAAGGCACCGAAGCATGCAAGACCTGGGTGTTTTGGGGGGTCAACAAGCTGCCCAGTGTAGGATCTTGGGGCAATGAGGAGAGTAAAAGAACATCGCAGGCCAATCTCAGGACTAATGTCACTCTTTACTTAGAAGAGCTAGCAAAAACACTCCACAATCCCTGAGGCCCTGCAGCTGAGGATGATGGTAAAGATGATGATGATGATGAACTTCATGCATCAGGGGTCTAAGGTGTCTTTTCTGCTCCTAACTACTCCTGGGAAGTGCCCTGTCAACTGTCAAATGGTGTGAAGAGCCCATGACTCCATATCTCCTCCTCTACCCCACAGTCCAGCACATTGGGAAAATAAGAAAATAGGAAGTGATAAGTAGGAGTATCTTCCTCATCTACTGGGAGACTATCAAGAACTGACACAGGACATCCTCCAGACCATGCCTCCCCGACAGCACCCTCCACATCCACTCCCTGCCCTCCACAGCAGAGGCTGCAGAGGTCTTCTGGAGACTGCCTAGAATCAGAGTTCCGGGCTACGCCTGAGCTCCAGGCTGGTCCACAGCACACCCAGCACGGCACAAACTTCATTCCAATGTGGAAGGAAAATGTCAAGGTGCTTCCCAAGGCCTGAAAGCTGAGCTCCTCTGAAGGCTAGAGCCACGTCCTGAGGATCCCTGGAACTTCTCTGCTTGAAAATGAAATGACACACGTGAAAGGGCAGACAATCCCACTCCTGAGCAGCAGTTGTTTCCTCCATAAGCAAACAGACCCTGTACAGACATTGCTCTCCTCTCACAGATGGGTGCCTAGAAAACACAAAATCGCTTCCAAACTACAGATTGTGCCGAAGCCCTGTATCACCTGTTAGTGTGCAGACTCTACCGTCACTTGTCTGGAGTCTCCAGGGAGTCAGGAGCATGGGGATTGGCCTGCCAACTACAGACAGAAGCTGAAGCAGTGCCATTTGATGGGGCTTGGATTTTAGATGACGGGGTCAGCAGGAAGAGGAGTCAGTGGAGACTGGGCTGGAAATCCTACACACTTAGCTTCTCAGCCCCATCCTGCCATGAGCAGAACTTGGTGTCATCATGATCAAGTGATTTTTTTATCTGAAAATGGGACTGTTAATGACATCCATTTATAGGAACAATATTTGGAGTGATGAGATAAATATAAAAGTGTAACTTATAGGAGGTTGGCCATGAAGTTGATCAGCTGGGATCACAAAGCTCTTGGCCCATGTGCAGTCACTTCCCACTGCCTTCTCAGGCACACTCATCCACCAAGGTATGGTCCCTCTGACCACAGCCTACCCCACAGACTCCCGAATCGATCTCAGCTGGCACAAGAGATAACACTGATTTATTTGCCTTCCTGGGATTAATCAGAGAGGCCCCAAGTCATCATGGAACCTAAGGATTACTTAGTGGTGAAACATGGGGAATGCTACACTCCACATACAGCTTGGGCTCCCAATAGGAAGAAGAGCTACCATGGAAGGGCTTTAACCTCCGCCCTTTGTTGCAGCACTGAGAGCCCCAGCTGTCCGAGCAGAAAGATATTTCTCCCCATGGAGGGAGTGCAGACACAGCCCACTCGGGCTGATGTCCACAACCAGGCGCGGTCTTTCACAGACAATTCCAGGGTTTTCAAGCCAACACGAAGAAGGGTGTGTGAGCAGGAATAAAGGCCCCAAAGGGAGAAGTGGCCATTCATCCATCATCCACTCAATGTGCCAATCAAGACTGCAAGGGAATGACGGGGGCTGGCCACTTCAAAGTGGGTGGTCAGGGGAGGCTGCCCAGAGGAAATGCCACCTTGAGTTGTGGACGAGCTGTGGGCCTGAAAAGACCCATGGAGAAAATATCCTGGGCAGAAGAAAGGATGGTGCCAGAAGATCAAACACACCTGTGATGTGAGGAGCGCCCTAAGAGGCCCACGTGTGATGCAACTGCCCCTGCTTTGCTGGCCTGCACTGAGGGTCCCTGCAGGGCTGTTGCTTCACTGGCCCTTTCTTTGCCCACCAGCAGTTGCTCCTCTCCCCACTCTCCCTCACCCCCGACCCAGGAAAGACATTGCCAGGAGACTCAGGTCTGAGTCCAGAGGGTTAGAAAGGAGCTGGGATTGGAGTATCCCTTCCTTACAGATGCTGTGGCCGCTCAAGGCCCCCCAGGCCAAAATGAAGTTGGGCTCTTCCAGAACCCTACGGATGATGTGCTGACCAAGAAGATAACTGCCCTTCAGGAATAAATATGTAGGGGGCTGGGCTGGGCCCCAGGTTTCCTGACTTAACTCTGATTGTGGCAGAGAATCATGGAGTACCTCTGCCCTCTGCTTTTCAGAAAAACCCTCCCAGAAACAGTCATCTCATTGCAGGGCCCTTTGTGGTCCAGGCCCACACTCCACACAGCGCCCTGGTGACAGGCAGACATTATGCAAGGAGCATGACACTCACCAGGAGGGACCCCCATCCAGCTCCCTTGCTCCCCATTAGGAGGCAGAGCCACTAGGCTGGCCCTTCACCAAACCTCTACTCCTTTCGACAGCCAGGGGCTCTCGGGCAGGGCCTGGCAACAATAGCAGCAGTCGGCATATAGATTGCGGTTTCTGTCACCACCACCAAACCTGGGGTGGTTTCCAGCAAATCTGCCCAAGCGGGGCTTCCCCCTGAGCCTGGCACCTCAGGGAATTATCCCTGATGAGTGAAGGCTTCAGAGTAGGAGCAAGGTGGGGAGAAGGTTAACGACATTGGGATCTACAGTGAAGACCAGCATGCTTAGTGGGGCCATTGATGAAGGAGCAGGCCCTTAACAGAGGAAATCATAAGGTCACTCAGCAAAGAGAATGGTCAGCAACAACACATCGGTGGGGGTAGGAATAATCATTGTCTGAATAATAACAGTAATATTCATGACAACAAGAGCAACTATTATTGGGTGCTCACCATGTGCCAGGCATGGTCTCAGTGCTTCTGTTAATCCTCAATAAGTTTATGAGATTGTCCACCCTGAACTGATGAGGCAACCCGCATCCAATGCACCAGGTCATGGAAGAGGGCAGCCAAGGCCAAGGAAAACTGGTAAAGAACAAGCTCAGCAGCCAGAAGACTCAAGTCAAACACAGCTCAACAGGTCTGAGATGACCTCTACAGGGAGGGTATGAAGGAGCTTATGGGCCTGTGAGCAGCTGGAGGTCTCGGTGGTCTAGGTGGTATCTTAGTTAGAGCTTAGCCCCTGGTCTGAACATGCCACAATATATGTCCTGGTGTACCCATAAAATACTTCTATTTCTTCACCTCCCCAGTGCTCCTAGGAAGGCTACACCTCCCTGCTGGCAGATATGTGAAGAAAACTAAAGAAGGAGTCAAAGGGAATATCGTAGTTCCTTGCTTCTCCCCAGCTCCTACCTCATCTTCAAGCCTGTTTGCCAGCTCCAGAGATGGGTTGGCAACGGCTACAGAAATTGGGACATTTTGCTATAACTAAAGGGAAAAGTAGAGGACAGCCTTATGAAGGGACCCATGCTCATTTCGATTTGGATTTGAATTGTACAAACTCCTTCACCCTGTCCATCCTTTTCAAAATGCAGAAGATAAACCTGGCTCGCTCCTCTGGTATCAGCCCATAAACTTGAATAGAAACTTAAGCTGCCCTGCTTAACATTCGGGTGGTTTTTCCTCTTAGAGCTTATAAACACTGAATTCACTTTTGCTTACATGAGTGCTGGGAAGATATCTGAGCATTCTGAACTGGAAAAGTGCATGTTCTCAGATTCTGTATCTGCACATAAAAGGTCTTAGCACCATATTTTAATTTTCAGCTTCATCCAAGCCTGGAAAATTTCCACTTCAAAGCTGTGGCTTTCTTATTTTCCTTGTGGAAAAAATGCATTGGTAACAGAGATGATTCTCTCCCAGCTTATCATCTCTCTGCATGATGTTGGAAGGAGAGCCACTCACTCTCCTACACACTCCTGCACAGGACACCAAGACTACCCCTGTGTCCATCTGGATCCTGACTCTCTGTGACTGGGCAAAATGCTACATTCACAGAGTATCTGGTGAGCCAGCAAATAAAGAATGAGAAGACAAGATCAAGGCAGTGTGGATCTCTGTGGGTGTCAACTGCTGGGGCCAAGCTGAGCTGGAAAGAGCAAGGTGGCCCTCAATGCAGGGGAAAGAAAGCAGAGAAAAGCAGAGGGCACTGGGGTTCTCCTAATGTAGACTCCCACTTTGCATTAATTTTGCTTAAATCACATCTTTTAAACTGCAAAACTCCAGAAGAGAGGAAAACAATTATTAAAGTAGAAGATTTGGTTGTGCGTGAGAGTGAAAAGCCTGTTTTAATGCAGAAGCCCAAGGCTGGAGGCTGCCACTCCTTTCACACGCTGGAGATTTGTTGAACTCAAACAAGAAAAGAACAGGCTCTGGCATAACAGACACAGTACTTCATTCCCAGGAAAGAAGAGAAAAGAGAAACCAGAGAAAAACACCAGTTAGGGGAATAAAACCAACAGAAGGAGATGTTTTCCCGGAACAAAGCACTTGGCTCTTCAACGTGTTTCTGCAGATCAGAGGTGACCATAAGGAGGACGAAGAGAAAATCCTACCTTCTATGGCAGGTGTATTCATGAAACGCCCAACTAAGGAGTGAGTGTTGAAAAGCACACAGCAGAGAGTTTGGGTACTGAGGCTGGCTGGTCTGCTATATCAGAACCCTTGCTCTGAACTGAACCTCCCCATTGTTCTTCTAGAGCCTTCTTTTACTTATCAGAACCCAAGAAAATCAAACCAACAATCTGGGCTTTATGAACAGTGTTTAGACAGGGAGAAGGACGATACAGAGAACACAGGCTTTCAGAGAAGAAATGGGCACATGAGGTGCAACCTGTCCTGGAGGCTGAGGTAAAGTTTAAACAGCCTCTTAGAAGGTTTCTAGGCTAGAAAGCTTTCATCTTTGCATCTTTCCTCCCAAAAGTTCAAATCATAGGATTACAAGGAGCCTTAGATTAGAAAACTGAGGCCCAAGAGAGGAGTGACCTGAGTCTCACAGCCTGTCCAAGTCCTCTTTCCACAAGCCACACCATGCTGAACTCTGAAGTGGTGAAAAGGGGCCATCCAGGGAAGTGTCTCTATGTCCCGAGGCACCTCAAGATGAAGTCACCAGCTCAGTTTCCGGAATATTAGCAGAGTTCCACATGTGCTAAGCTGCAGGGATCCTTGGAAGATGGGGCAGTGCTCTTTTCAGTTTAGGATCCCTCCTTTGGTAGAAAGAAGCCAAACAGGCTCAGCTTGGTAAGCAGGGAGGAAGAACTGCCATGCACACTGGAATAAAACAGATGTGGAATAAGGATGAAAAACAGAGGAAGCAAATTTAACAGAGCTCCTAACACCTTAGGGAAGAAAGATACTGTTGTCCTTGGCATTCATTCCTGACTTCATTTGCTCAGTTGGGTCCACAGTTTGGCCACAGGCTCCTGCTGTGTGAGGCACTCTGCTAGGCCTGTGGATGAAATTCAGAACATAATAGGTAGGACCCCAACCCCCACACAGTTTATAGTCTGGAGGGACAGACAGACAGGTATGCTGCAAGGAGTTACCCAAATGCCTTAGGTGACACAGTATGACAGCATGTGTGTGGAACAGATAATGGGGGCCCTGGTTCGAAATAAGGATGAAAATATTTCCTACAAGCAGCAGCCTCAAGGCTGAGACTAGAGGGATGAGCAGAAGGAGCCTGATGATGGCGAGGAGGCTGGTACTGGGTAGGACTTGTTGGGCAGAGGCAAGGGCAAATCCAGAGCCCTTGAGACAGCCCTGTGATCCCTCACTTCCAAGCAAGTGCAAGGCTCTTGAAGTGGGCATGTGAGTGTGTGGGGTATGGCAGGGAGAGTATGTGCTTGCACTGGAGAGAGGAGTGGAAGATCAGGCAGGCTGGACTTTGCAGACCACATTAAGGTTGTTCTTTGTTTGGATTTATGATTTGTTTGCTTGTTTTTTCCACTTCATTCTCAGAGCAAAGGGAAACCACTGAAGTGTTTCAGGCAGAGCGGCCCGTGAACAGATTTATTCAATCCTCATTTCAGTTAACATAGTTTAGGTTTACAGTCTTTATGAGCATTCCAGATGCAAACAAACAACAACAACAAAAAAGGTTTTATAGGCTTACACTTGCTAATTATGCAACTAATTTAGTCTGTAATCAGAACAATCTCTACACCGCCTGGGACCATCAGCACCCAGGGCCATATTACAGGGAGGTGGACCGTACTGTGGGTATCTCTTCTTACATTCTTGTAACTGAATTGGTTCTCAGATGGATGAGGAAATTTTTCATTATATCTGGCTAGAGAAAGATGCAGGGGGCTGATACCATGTGTGTGAGCACGTGCCTCTGTGCAGGATGCATCCTCTGTTTGCAAGGGGCTTGACCCAGTCTGAGCAAATGGTGTTGAACTAGCTGGGGCTCAGCAAAGCAATCCATTTATTATAATTCTGCTGAGAAGAGGCCCAGTAAATCAAAGAGACAACCTGACTGCAAACAAATTACACACCAAGAGTTAGGACAGAGGGAGGGAGCGAGGGAGGGGAGGGCAGAGTAGTGGCCAACTGGAAAAAGTGAGAATAAAAAGGAAGGGCCTAGGGAAAGCCAGAGAATAGAGACCTACAGAGATGTCTAGAGTCAGAAAGAAATAAAAATGGAGCCTAATTTGTCCATCAGGAAGAAAAAGAAAAATAAAAGCCTCCTACCAAGAGAGATCCCATTTGTTGGAAACCCCTAACTTACAAACACTTGACTTTAAAAACCAACTGCCTTTTGTTCTCCTGAGGGGTCACCTAGGGAGTGATTGATGGGCAGTTACTTTCTCCTGTGCAAATGTTCACAGTTCTCTTTTCTCATGCAAATAGAGTTGGGAACCTCTTCTTAATACAGAGTTAACCTGTTATTGGTACCCCTACTGCAAGTATGCATCCCAGCCTGGGAATCCTCCAGAAACAACTGCCCTTTGGTGAAGGCCCTCTTGCTGGGCCAAAGTCAGGAAAGATGGATTTCCGGGGTCTCAGCATGGAACTAAGCCCATGTTCCTGTCTCAAGAACTGTGACAACTAGTGGGTAGCTGTGGTTGGTATTGTCATGCCCACACCCATGGCAAGACACTAAGCAATAAATAGGCTCCAAGGCCATGTTGAGGATGTAGCTCAAGTACCACTTAGAACATCCTTTCTGTGGAAAAGTACATTTTCACATCCAAGTAGCTCCTTTATAAATTCAACTCTGAAAAAGAACCTGCTTTAAAACTGCAAAGTACTTCTATGGGAGCAGCAAAAGTTTGGAGAGGATCTGCTGAGACAGTTACATCACAGTTCTCCAAAACTCACTTATAAGAACAGAAGCCTAGCTAAAGAGAGAATGGTATGAGCTACAGTAGGAGGCTGCAGTCTATGGTCATTCCCAAGGAATCTGAGTAAACTCCCTTCTATCTAAGATGGCATAGTGTGATGCAACTATAGAGAAGAAAACTGGTTCCTACTGTAAATGCTGAGGCTGTAAGGAGGGCTCTAACACCCAGGTCCTACCAGGATGCTTCATACACAGTTTCCCAACCCTCAGACAGAGCTTTGGATCCATCTTGCTTATGAATATCAATGCAAAAGTCCTAAATAAGTCATTGGTGGAAAATCTAACAACACACTGAAGGACAAGGTAAAATTTGTTATAAGGCAAGGATGGTTTGACAATAGAGAATCTATTATATAATTAACCATATTTATAGATCCAAAATACTATCCAAGTGTCTCAATGAACATCAAAAAGGCAACTAATAGTATTTAACACCCATTCTTGATTTTTTTAAAACTCACAATAAAATAATAATAGATGGATACTTTCTGTTTTGGTGAAATATATCTTCTTCAAACTCCAAATGCTTAATGAAAAACATCAGAAATTTTCCCATAAAAATTAGGAATAGGCCAGGAGCAGTGGCTCATGTCTGTAATCCCAGCACTTTGGGAGGCCAAGGCAGGTAGATCTTTTGAGCTCTGGAGTTCGAGATGAGACTGGGCAACATGGTGAAACCCTGTCTCTAAAAAAAATACAAAAATTATCCGGGCATGGTGGCACATGCCTATAGTCCCAGCTACTCTGGAGACTGAGGTGGGAAGATTGCTTGGGCCTAGGAGGCAGGAGCAAGTTGCAGTAAGCCAAGATCATGTCACTGCACTCTAGCCTGGGTGACAGAGTAAGACCCTGTCTTAAAAAAAAAAAAAATAGAACAAGATTAAAATGTCACATTTACTATGATTGCTTAGCATTGTTGTGGGAACAGTAGGCAAACAATTAGCCTAGGATATTAGATGTATAAATTGCAAAGGAGGAAAGCATGGTCAACATTAGTAGGTAATATGATCATATATGTGACAAAGCCAAGACAATTAACTGGCAATCTGTTTTAGATAGTAAAAAGGCAGTCTATTAAAGTCATATACAGAAAGCAATGGTGTTTTATCATTACAAACAAGATAAATTGAAAGAGAAAAAACCCACTTATAATAGCAACAAAAGAGACAAAATACTTGAAAATATACTTAAGAAGAAAAAGGATAAGGTCCACGTTTTTGGTTAAGAATTCTAAACATCACAAAGACTTTATTTCTTCCTAAATTAATCCATAAACTTAACCCAATAAAAGTGTTATTTATTTATACATTCATTAGGAAATAGTCAAGCTAATTTTAAAGTTCAAACAAAAACAAACAAGTGCACTTATTCCAAAGAACAGTCTGGCTCTATCTAGGAGGGCTGAACAATTACATATCCCATGAACAAGCAATTCCATTCCCAGCGATATACCCAAAAGAGCCAAGAGAAATTCTCGGAAACATACAAATGAGACACATGCAAGAATGTTAGTGTGAAAAATTGCATACATCAATTTTCAAAAGGAAATGCCCACCTAGAGGAAAATTAATAAATTGAGGTATTTCCATACAATAAAACACCATAGAGCTTTGGCAGTAATGGACTAGAGCAACTTGTCTCAACATGGATGAATCTCTCAAACATAATATTTAGTGGAGAACAAAGGGGACATGATTCAGAAAAACATATATTGCATAATACCATTTATATAAAATCTAGAAACATCTAGATTGCTGTTTTGCTTAGGTTCACATGCACAGGCATTAAACATGAATAAAATGCATGGAAATACAAAACGTCAAAGTCAGTGGGTACCCCTGGTGGAAGGAGGGGCAGTGACTGTGGAGAGGTGGATGGGGGCTTCCCCTGCATTTGTAGCATATGTTGGGGATATTTCAGAAGCTGGGTAGTAGGTAGGTAGCTGTTTACAACACATCTCTCTTTCCTTTCTTGAAGTGTTGCATATCCTTTTTGTCGGTCTGAAACATTTTTAAATAATTTTAATATAAAATAAATAAGCTTTGGGAGGCTGAGGTGGGCAAATTACGAGGTCAGGAGATCAAGACCATCCTGGCTAACACAGTGAAACCCCGTCTCTACTAAAAATACAAAAAAATTAGCCCATTGTGGTGGTGGGTGCCTGTAGTCCCAGCTACTCAGGAGGCTGAGGCAGGAGAATGGCGTGAACCCGGGAGGGGGAGCTTGCAGTGAGCAGAGATCACACCACTGCACTCCAACATGGGCAACAGAGGGAGACTCTGTCTCTAAATAAATAAATAAGCAAGAATAACCAGGAAAACTTTTAAAAAAAGAAGGAGCCTTAAGAGGCAACTAGTCCTAACAGATATTAAAACATATTATCACGCCATAGCTAGTATAAACAGTGTGGTAGTCGTATAAAAAGAGACTGATTAATATAATAAAATATAAAGTTTAGAAACACCCCCATTATTTCTTTTTCCAGAGGGATATCTACTTGTCCTAACACAATAGTTTCTGCATGATAGTGCTTCTCAGTCTTCACCTTGTCTCCCTTACCATAAGGTGGCAGGACGTGGGCTGGAGGCACAGCCCAAAGTGGCCCATCATGAGGGTCAAGTTTCTTTGAAGATTCAAGCATTGCTGTTGAAATGAGTGTAGAATTTGCAATCTACTAAATATATATATACACACACACACACACACACACACACACATTCTTGGTTTGTAATCACCCTAGCCCAAGCCACCATCTCACCAGGCTGAGCCTCCTGCATCTCTTCCTTCCCTCCTTATCTCCACCCAAAAGTGTCTTCACTACCAGATTCTTCTCTTGCCTCCCTTCCCAACAGCTTAGAAGGACCTTTGAAACATGTGAATCGTATCTGCTCACTCTCAAACTCTTTTAACAGCCTCCATCACACTGAACAGAAAATCTAAATTTCTTACCAGCACTTATAAGTGGATGCTAATGGGTCTACTTCAGCCCACCTCCAAGTCCTCAGTCCCTGCTAAGTTACCATCCCTCTGCTACTGTAATCTGCCAAATTCCTCCAGGCTCAGAACTTTTGCAGGGGCCCCTTCCCCTTCCGGAGCACTCTTTGAAGCTCCAGGAGAGCAGAGATTGTGTCCACCTTGCCCATGGCTGAGCCTCCGTTCCCAGAACACATGTCCAGCACATGGTGCCACTCAAATATTTAATGAATACGCACATTACACTGGCCCTCTAGAAAGATATGCCTTATGATTTTCAGAAGAAAAAGCTATCTTTCTTTCTTTCTTTTTTTTTGAGATAGAGTCTCACTCTGTCACTAGGCTGGAGTGCAGTGGCACGATTTCAGCTCACTGCAACCTCCAACTCCCTGGTTCAAGCGATTCTCCTGCCTCAGCCTCCCTAGTAGCTGGTATTACAGGCAAGTGCCACCACGCACAGCTAATTTTTGTATTTTTAGTAGAGTTGGGGTTTCACCATGTTGGCTAGGATGGTCTCAATCTCCTGACCTCGTGATCTGCCTGCCTCAGTCTCCCAAAGTGCTGGGATTACAGGCTTGAGCCACCACGCCCGGCCCAGAAAAAGGTATCTTTCTCTCAAAGGGACTAGGGATATAGGCCACATCAGATCACAAAACAGCTCTCACCGCAGGTCCTCAGCTGCCCTACAGGAATCCCCCTCCCTCATGGCTTGGAGTGCACAGAGGAGACCTTCCAGGTAAATGTGGAACTGAGATCTGTGTGGGTTTCAATTCCAGTAAAATGTGCATTTCTCCAAGTCCGACTCAGTCAAGGAAGGCCCCCAGTGCTTTGGCTGGCTGTCCCTGTGATGAGAGGGCAGCTACTGCTTGTCAGGGGTCCTTCCTCACCCTCAGAAGGGATTTCCTCTGCTCAGCTTGCCTCTCCGCCCGTTTTCAAGGACAGGGAGAGGGGCTGCACCAGAGGTAGAACCTTCCATACACACTGACCCCTTGCTCCTTGGGAAGAGGGTCTCAAGTCCTTCCTTAGTACAAAGTCACCTATAAATGCTAAACTTGCAAAAGCTCTCACTCTACTCCTTGTCAAGAGAAGTGGGCAAAATGAATCAACACAAATCTAGGCTAGAAGGCCCCTGAAAATCAGAAGATAATTCTTCCAGGTGGGAAATAGTACCTGTCTTCTCTTAAATGGCATTTTGATAGCTGTTTGATGATTACTCTAATATTGATGTAGTTCTCTCCTTACAAGAAGCTCTAAATACTTCATGGATATGTTCTCATTAATCGTCAACTTTTTCTTAACTTATAAAATGAATCATCCTACAGTGATAAAACAACAAAAGCTTGAGTTTCCTTTATCATCACTCCCCAAACAACTCTTTTTCATTATTCTGATTTATAATGAGATTTTTGGTATCCTTTGAGTCAGAATTAAAAGATATAAATGGAAACAAATACTTCCTGTTCTTTCTGTGCAAATGCCATTCTCTTCCTGGCTGCCTTTTGTCCTCAACCTAGCGTGGTAGATGGTTATAATAATGGCTCCCAATGTCTATGCGTCTTAGTAATGTGACTTTCCCAATACTTCCCTCCATAAATGAGATTTCTCCAACTTCCTGAAGCCAGGCTGTCCTTGTGACTTGCTTTGACCAATAGCATAGGTGAAAGTGATGTGTGAATTTGGGAGCTTACGAGACCAGACAGCTTCCAGTCTTGTCTTCTTGGACCCTGAGCTCACCATGCTATGAAGAAGTCCAGTGGAGTCTACTAGAAGATGATGGTCACATGGGGAGAACGCAAGCCCCAGCCAACAGCCAGCGCCAACTGCCAGACCTGAGAGTGAGGCCAGTTTGGAGCTCCCAACCCTACAACTAAATGCAGCTACATGAATGGGCCAAGGAAAACCAGAAGAGGAGCAACCTGGCCAACCCACAAAATGATAAGGAATAAACTGTTATTGTTTTAAGCCACTAAATCTGCAGATGATGTGTTACCCAGCAATGGAGAACCACTGCCCCATATCTGTTGCTCCATGATTCTATATCTCCAATTTTTTTTCCTATTTCCGTATTTCCTCCCCAATGAATTCACTCTTTGGGAAGATGTGTGATTTAAAATTTTAATCACTTTGTAACAGTTTCTGGTCTTTGACAGAAGTCATGATGCCTCCTCAGCTCCACCAGTCACTAATTGTGTGACTTTGGATACGAAACTCAAAATCACCTCTGCCTGAATTTCCTCACCTATTTAAAAAAGAGAGGATAATCGATGTGTCAACCTAGGGTTCCTGTGAGCTTAAGATATAACATGCAAAAGGTTTGCACAGTTCCCAGCACATAGTGAGTGCTCAAGAAATATTACATGCTATTAGAGCTGTAAAACATTTATTCAAATAATACCTTTATTAAGTGCTCCATCAAATTAATATGTACAGGAAGGAAAGCCCTAACATTTTAGGGATCACTTTATCTGTGTCATAGATCCGATAGATCTTTGTTTGTTTTTTACCTTTACAATATCCCATGTGGGCATGGCAGAAAATAATCTCTGAGTTTGATTCTCATCAGTGCCATTTATAAGCTGGGTGACCTTGGCTAAACAACTTAACCTCTCTGTGTTTCTGTTTTCTCAAAAAGCGTACCTCCGGGTTTGTTGTGAGAAGAAATCAGTTACTTCCTGTCAAGCATGTAGAGAATGACTGGCCAGAGTAAGTGTTCAAAAGATATTAGTAACAGGTTATAATCCCTCTGGGGCAGATGATGGTGCTGGGACTCAGAAAACATAAGACAAGTGAACAGGACCACACAGGTAACAAGCATGCCTTCTGTTCTTGCTACTGTCACACTTGTGGAAATGGGCCCCCACACCCTCCTGCTTCCACTTACCACAAGGAGCAGAGCCTGCCTCTTTACACTTCACCTTTCCTTTTTCTGTAACTAACTTCAACTGCTGCTGAGTCACCACCTTCCCCCAAGGAGACTTTTTGTTTTTAATTAACTCTTAAACTGATGCTCAGCTCCACGAGGCATCACTTGGTATGCGGATTTAGCCTCCAACACCGCTCAGTCTGGGTTCTTTGTTGGCCAGCTCTCAACTGGTCTGGGAACCTGTGCTCTCTCTCTCATGTTGCCTATCTTCAGGCTCACACGCACCACACTGTAGATGCCACTCATTCTCCAAAAGGTGGTCATGAGAGGGCACAGCCTTCCCTGAAGGGGTTCCTTGGTCAAAGAAGACTGGGAAATACTGCTTGCCCTCTCCTCCATCAGAGACCGGAGCTCTGCCAAGACAACAGTAACTAAGCCCGCTGGGTTCTCTTAACCCAGAAGTTTTCCAAATGTTCTCAGCTATGGAACCCTTTGTCCTCACAATTACGTTCCACAAAACTCCTTGGATGCTATAGAAGGAAATTGGTTTATGGAATTATACAGCTACAGAACTGGAGAAAACTATCTGACTGTTGCCTCTTGGTCAACTCTCCTCAAACCTGGGGTGGACTGCCCCTCAAATACATGGAAACGGGCATATTCAGTTTTCTGCCAGGAATTGCAAGGCACTGGGAATAATGGTAATCACTGGAGAAAGAATGGGGGTGAAGACTGGGGAGAGAGGCCATTCATCACTTTTCATTCTGCAGTGGTGTCTACTGTTTGAGTTTCCTAACATTTTACACATACTATTTTGTTGTCATTGTTGTTTAATGTCAACAGTTCACGGATGCTCTGTTCATTCTTCTTCAACTTTTATCTTTCTGTGTTTCATTTTGGATTGTTTCTGTTGTGACGTCAAACTCACTAATCCCTTCTCCTGCCAGGCCTCATCTTCCATCAATCCCATCCAGTACATTTCTCATCTCAGATGCTCATCTCTAGATGTTCTATTTGGACCTTTTAAAAATATCTGCTATGTCTCTCCTTACCATGGCTCACGCTTTCTTCTACCTTTTTGAAAAGCAGAAGAAATTCTTTGCACCATTAGAATCCAAAACACTTTACTTCAATTACTTGGGGAATTCCAAACAAAATCACCCTTTAAGACCTGCAGTAAAGGAATCATTACATCCACTCCATGTTTCCGCTCAGGCACTGTCAACTCCAGTATGCCTGTATGTACACACATACTCAATAAAAGCTTGCTGATTGACTGTCTGTAGGTCCTAAGATCAGGTTTAAATAGGTAGATTGTTCAATTGTGGTTCATCAGGTGGGTGCCTCCCTTGTGCCCACACAGCAGCACAGCTCAATCCACACAACAGAGGAAACTGAGACACCAGTATTCCACTGTGCCCCATACCTTGTTCTCTTAAAATGCAAGGATTTAGAATAGCCAAAGAAAATGTGGTCTGAGTCATTCAAGTCTTTTCAAAGGCAACAGTATTATTAAATTCCTGTTGCTTATTTATGCCAATTTCTGATATTTTACTTAACTAACAGAAATGTGTCTGATGCTCATTCAGTCTTTGAATCCCAACTAATTATAAGCCACCATGCTCTCTAGCAAGAAGAGACCACCTTCTGATCAAACAAATTTCTCAGTCCCAAGGAATGGCATCTGAGCAGCTTTGGCTTCAAGCAGATATTGTCAGAGTTAAAAGAAAGTTGTACTAATTTATTTACAATAAGCATATGCATACAAAAAGGCTTCTTTGAGGCTTAATAAAGTAATAGAATTGTGATCACTCATACCCAGAATTCTTCCAGTAGTGCACTACCCAACAGCAGCATTCAAATTCCTGGCCTCTCCACACCATCCCTGCTCTCTGAACATGCTCCAAGGTGGTACCTCAGCTTTCCTCCAGCCTTAGCACATGGGACTCAGCCAGTGGTGACTCACACTGGAGTGTTGCTTGGACATTTTGACATCACTGGCTTGGAAGTCTGACTAGAGTCACAGGGGCTGAGGGATGGAGGCCAGAATGAATGGTGGCACAGGGCAGTGCACACAGCTCTAACACGGATGGACCTGGGTTCAAATCCCATCCCACTTGCCACCTTGGCGTGGCCTGGCTTATGTCATTTAAATTCATGGTGGCTGCATTTCTTCACCTCCTAAACTGGGGGAAATGGATCATGACTCATAGAGTTGTCATGAGATGATGCATGAAGTGAATTTAGTACAATGTCCAGTACCAAGAAGGTACCTAAGAGTGTTTACCTTGACCACTCACCCACTTCTTGCCTCTAAGGCAGGGCAGTATCTGCCCTCTAAGTCTCTGGCCTCACTAGGAACTGCTACAGAGGCTCCATGATAACCACAGATTACTCAGGAAGGTCTAATCTCAGAACAGAAGCGATCTCCTTGTCTACCCAAATACATTCTGAATGAAGCAGTGTACTTTATTTTCTGACGGCTAACTCAGGGCTCATACTTTGAGGGCCAGTTGTTAAAACCTAGCCCAGGAACCCTCTCTTCCTCCAAAAAACCACAACTTAAATCACTTAAACTTTCTGGGAGCGTTTAAATTTGGTCAGACTTGCATTCTCAGAATTACAAAACACAAGGATTAAATAGGACCTTTGAATCCAGTTCTCGAATCTTCCTCAAGGTTTCTGCCAAGAGACTGTGCCATCTCTGTGTGGGACGGAATGCTCACCACCCTCCATGGCAGGACATTTAATTTTTGGTCAGCTTGGGTTCAAATCAGGGACTTGGCATAAACTCTGAATGAGGGTCCCCTCTTCCTTATGGCCACTCATGTCTGCCCGTGGATCTTTTGTCTCAGACTGTCCTCATTTCTTCATGATATGTTTGGATATGTTTTCAGTTTCTGCTTCTCTAAACAGACAATGGTTTCTTTTGCTTTCTTCAAAGTGGAGTGCCAACATGTTGGAATGAGCAAAGCAAGGGACCTTTCATATTCCTATTCAATCCTAAGAAAGCTTAATTGCAGAGCTGGGCATGGTGGTTCACGCCTGTAATCCCAGCACTTTGGGAGGCCAAGGCAGGTGGATCACGAGGTCAGGAGATTGAGACCATCCTGGCTAACACGGTGAAACTCCATCTCTACTAAAAACACAAAAAATTAGCCAGATACGGGGGCATGCACCTGTAGTCCCAGCTATTTGGGAGGCTGAGGCAGGAGAATCGCTTGCACCCAAGAGGCGGAGGTTGCAGTGAGCCAAGATCGCGCCACTGCACTCCATGCACTCCAGCCTGGTGACAGAGCGAGACTCCATCTCAAAAAGAAAGAAGGAAAGAAGGAAAGAAAGAAAGAAGGAAAGCATAATTGCAAGAGAAAGATATGTTCAGGTGTTCAAGTCTATCATTTCAGAGTAGACTCCCCCTACCCACAAGTTGATTCCTCGTGGTTAAACTGTGTTATGGCCATCTGGATGCTGATGCTTCATAATTGGGAATTTTTTATAGCTTTAATTATTTCCTCTGTTCTTTTCTTTTTTATATACAATGAATCATTCTGGTCCTGAGAGAAAAGATAAAAAGATTTTTGAAAGTTATGGCTGTAATTTCAATAGAAGGAGATGCGGCTTCGAGGAATATGAGCATTTGTTGTATTTTCTGAGTCCATTTTTCATCCCCACTGGTTAATGAAGATGTTATTTCTCTCTCACATTTTGGTTGTTAATTTCTGACAAGTTTTTCTTTTAGTTATGGCTGGTTATGTTCCTCTCAGTTCATTCCTCTTTTGTCTACCTTATGAAATATTCAGTTCTTCCTAATAGGATGAGGTTTGATTCACCCCAGCTATGATTAATTGTGCCAGTATTTTGGGACCTAATTTATGTGTATATGATTCCTCTAGCATTTCCATTTTCTTTTCTAATTATCAATTTTTTCCCCATCTTTTTTCCTGAAATTAGTACTGAATTAGCTTGCCTCTGATTACAGTCTTGGATGCATCCCAAAGAATATTGTTGGACAGCTCCCATTATTATTTCATTCCATGAATTTTTTTTTTTTTTTGCAATAAAGCTTTGCTAATCCTCTGCGAACCCTTATTTCCATTTGCTCAGTCATCTTTGATTGGAAACTGCACCAGACCATGGTCAGATGTCATGACAGTCACTCGCACATTTTCTTCTACTGCCTGCCAAGTCAACTTCTTTTTAAAAAGTCAGAATTCTGGGGATTAAAAATAAAATCCATGCCTGTGTTGAGGGACTGATGCAGTCTAAGAGGTTCTTCCTCCCTTTCAATTGTTCATTTATTTATCACTGTAAAGTGGGTATCTGCTGAAGGCCAAAAACCGATTAGTACCCTTTTGTCAGACCTCTTTCTCTTGAAAGTCTTGCCTGTTTTAAAGAGAGATCCTTTCAGAATAGCACCCCTTTCGACCCAGCTCTACAGCTGTTTAGCCATCAGTTTCCCCTAGTAGGTCTTTCCAATAACTGCATCAGTCTGAGACAGCAGGTGGGGCCCCAGGTGAGGTTGCTTTAGAATGGAGGTTTCTCTCATCCAGCACCAGCTAAGGCACCTTCGCTCAGGTCAGCCTGGGGTCTACGTTTTGCTTCTCAGGTTCTTCTTTCTGACAATTCCATGCCTCCATCTGCTTGCACATACCTGCATGTCCTGTCCTGCCAAGCACACATCTACATACAACATACTGCTACATACATGTTACACCCCAGCCCACCTGTCCACACATGAAACACACACCTACACTTCCCACAGAGCCTCTGGAGCCTCTGCCTCCCAGGAGATGCTGTTTCTTGCTTTAGGGACATCCATACAAGGGTTCTGGGCCATTGCTAACAAAAGACCCTCCCACAACTAGCAAAGGCTTGGCTACCCCAAATTCTCCACTAGAACAGAGTGCTCAGACTTTTTTGACCAAGTTCCCTCTACTATCCTTGATCTGCCAAGGTGAGCATGGGAATGGTGCCGCTCTAGTGAGAAACAATTTTATTCACTTTAACTGCATCCCAACTCCCAGAACCCTTGCCCATGTAATTCTCACATCATCTCTTCCTCTCACAGATGAAGCGATAATATTCCATCCCTCTCAAAAGGAAGAACCAGAAACCCAATTCCTGACTGCTTAATCTATGTGTGAAGACACACTTGGGATTCTCACCAGTTTTGAGTGTGCCTGCAAGGGCGGCTGTCCCTCAGCCTCACAGCTTGGCTCTAAGGCCCAGATGCTCATCTACTGCTCTGCCCAAGCATTGGTTGGGTGCTGAGAGGGTGGTCCAACAATATGAATCTTGGCTGAGCAGTGGTATGGGCCTAGCTGTCTGGCCTTGTGGCCTCTGGTGATGGGCCCTCAATGCCACACCCTTGGGAGTGGTTGGAGCCATCTCTTGGCTATGTCGGGAGGCTACAGCAGTCTCCATGAAGGGACTCCTTGTTAGGATGACAACAGGCAGCCGCCACAGAGTGCCTTCCCTGAGGAACATTTCAGGCCAGTGACAAGAGGAATAGACAAAGGAGGAAAGAGCAGAACTAGCCTTTACCTCCTATGGGCAGTGCCCAGCAAGTACCCTGTGCAGAGTCGTCAAACCAGCCCTGAAGGTATCCTCACCAAAGCCCCTTTGTTGACCCAGGAGCTTTTTTATAATCCTAAGGTGTCATGAAGTGTCTTAAAGGAACACTCTTCCACAGAACTCCCAGGGCAAAGCAGCCCAAGTCTGTCACATTATATCTTCACACTTTCCAGTCAGCTGTTCAACAGCTGGAGAACAGCACCATTCTTGTCTCCCTTTTGCTCCATGAGTAATGTTTGACCAGCTGCCTTTGGGCCAGTTCAGACTGGAGCAGAGTGCTTCTTCCCAGAGGGTTCTCCCAGCCTCTGAGCAAAAGGCACAGTTGCTGAGAAAGAAGAGGAAAGGGCAGCATCAAGGAAGGCCACTGAACTCCAGCATTTGGCATCGATAATAAAACAACTGGAGCCCAGGGTTCTCAAAGAATGCTTTCATTATTTGTTCTTTAAGTCTGATTCATCCTCTAGGGTATGTTGATTTCTTCCCCCAGCCTCATTTATTTTACTTCTCTGACCTTTATCTTTGTAGAAATTTCATTAAGACTAGACCTCACCAACCCGCACTTTTTTTTTTTTTTTTTGGATTTGGTTTTTCTCATGTTGATGACATCAGGATAGGTTTAGATATAAACCTTTCTGCAACATTGTAGACATGGCTTATCTCTACCAGAACTTTGTGCAAACTAGATTCCCTTGCTCTAATGCCAGGACCAATTTCCTCCATTGAATCTCCATTCTATTTATTTATTTATTTGGAGACAAGATCTCGCTCTGTCACCCAGGCTGGAGTGCACTGGCACGATCTGGGCTCACTGCAACCTCCACACCCCAGACTCAAGTGATCCTCCCACCTCAGCCTCCCAAGTAGTTGGGACTACAGGTGTGCCCCACTACATTAAGTTATTATTATATATATTTTTTTTGTATTTTTAGTAGAGACAGGGTCTCACCATGTTGCCCAGGCTGATCTCAAACTCCTGAGCTCAAGTGATCCACTCACCTCGGCCTCTCAAAATGCTAGGATTACAAGCATGAGCCACTGTGCCCTGCCTTCATTCTTTTCATTTATTGATGGGATCTGTGCTTGGCAAGTGGCTTTGGCTTGGGATTTGGATCAGATTTTGGTTTTACAGGCTGAGTAGTGATTCAATGATTTCAGTTCTTTAGACAATCCTAAGAGCTGGGCTCTATTCTGTGCTGCCTCTAGCCAGCTCTGAGCACCTTGGATATGCTACTCCATGTATAAGCCTCAGTCACACCTCCTGCAAAAGAGGAGGAGAGTTTCCTGGGTGCGGGAACGGAGTCAGGCACCACTAGCGACTTACAAAGTGATTTTACGGTGCACCAGACAAGATCACATGGAGTGGCATGCCCCTTTCAACTTCCTTTTCCATCCCTCTGATTATCCTAATGGAGAAAGTCTTAGCATGGGTATGGTGTTTCTTTAACACCTCTCAAACACTTATTATCCAAAAACAAGAAAGCAGGCTTTAGATTTTAGCAAGAGTGAGTGTGATTTTTTTCATCAAAAGTTGTCCTCTATTCATTGCTTATATCCAATTTCCCATGTACCGTACTGATTGTTTTACAAATTAACATGCTGAAGTTTTTAAAAAGTGAATCAATAACGGTACAGATAATAAACCCATATGGCAAAAATTCATCAAAGTAGTTGGTGTGTGAACAGCAGAAGTTCAGAAAACACTGGGCTGTGTGGCACCAAAGGTCCCTCCCAGTTCTAAGCATCTAAACTTCTGATTGATAAAATTGTCTATCTTTATAATCACAGTTGTCACAAAGGGGCCAAATCTTCCCTTTCCATCAGCTCCCTGGAAGCCAAGGAAGCCACAGCAGAAACATCTCTATCCCCAGGAGCCCAGTCCTTAGCACTGAGGACTCATCCAGCCTTCGGAAACGAGCTGTCTTCTCTCTAGCAAGGGATGACGATGCTGACCTCTTCAGCCAGTCTCCTCTATCAATAGTCAGCAGTGTTTCTAATTCAAAGGGTTTCCAGTTGTTTTTGTTCTTTAATAATAATATGAGCTGCCAACTATCCCTGCCCCACATCTGGCTAATTCTCCATTAAGAGTAGAGTAAGTTTAAATTTGGAATAAAGAAAATCAATTATTCACAATAGCTAATTTCACCTGAGCCATTTTCTTAAGAAATTGCTTAAAGAAGAGCCTAAAACTTGTTCTTAATTCGTGACATACAAATATCCCTCAGAAGGTTCCATGGAGACAGGGCCGGAAGGTTCTCCCAGGAAGTTCCAGCCTCAGCACCCAAGGCCGACCTCGAATGGGGATGGAAGACCTGACACACTCAGTGCCTGCCCTCTGGGGAAAGACTGGGGTAATCTCCATGCAGAGGGAGCCCAGGCCAGGAGGCAGAGCAGGAGGAGCCACCCTTCCCTAAGACACCGCTCCCAGGGACTGTGTGGGATTCACTCCGACTTCACCTGGAAGCCAGCCAGATAGCACTGGAGGCTCTGGGAGCTCAGCGAGGGAGGACTCCTCTTGCTAAATGTCTAGAGAGCGGATCTTGCCTGACTCACTGCCTTGGGGTGACACTGACAAGCCTAGCGCAGCATCTCCAGGCCCTCCAGGTTATGGGGCTGAAACCATGGGTATGACAGGCTGCAGGTAACACACAGCCCCTAGCTTTCTATAGCAGAAACACCCTCTTCTTTACCAAACAGGAAAGCACGTGCAGTGAGAGGGGGAAGGTGTTACAGGGAACAATTTTGAACCCTTACCATTTGTAAGAGAAGTAAATTATTCACAAACCTAGTTTCTTTGTTGTCAGTAACAATTTTCTAGTGGCTTGTCTCCTGACCTATGGTGACCCTGTTTCTAGAGTTAGTGTCTTTGGGAAAGTCGGTGTCATGGGCATGTTCAGCAAACCACCAAGCGGGGACTGGTTGAATGTGGAAGCCTGAGGGTCATAGGAAAAGAAGGATAGGTGCTCAAAAACAACGAGACACAGCTTCAGGGCTGACCCTGCTGTGGAGTTCAGGGAGCTTGGCAACAGGGTTGACTCACTTCCTTCCTAAAATCACAGGGAATGGCCCAGCACCTATGATACTGTGCTATTGGATCACTATCCTTGTTGCACTGCACTCCCATCTGAAGCTAAAGCTCTCCAGTTGTCCTGTCTGTGAGATGACTTTCTTGGTCCACAAAGGAGTGACCCCAAATGGTGAATCTTACTAGATCCTAGGACCACAGGATTTGGACTAGTGTGTCCGTCAAGTGTCTATGCCTATTGCCAGGACCATGACCCCAGGTCTGCCATCTAACTCCAGGCTCTGCTCAGCATGGCTGTATTTATGCATGAGCCTGAGACTGGGCATGCATTCAGTGGACTTACAGATACCAAGCCCCCATGGGGTGTAGGACCTGGGTCATGTGGTAGCATTCAGAGTTCAATGTAACACACGTGCATGAGGAAATATTCATTCCATTGGGAATTCATTCCCACAGCAGCAAGGCATGTGGGAAGCATGCAGACCTCCGGGTGGAGGTAGGAGCAGTCAAAGAAGGTGTGCTAGAACCAAATGTGCTTGCCAGCCCTGGACTGACAGCCCCTTTCTTTAGAAGGAGTGCCTGATTCTACTCTAGTAGCGTACTCTCTCCCACTTTCAGTTCACGTGACTCAGTGAGGCTCATACCCTTCCCATTCTACCTCAAACACTTGGCCCCATCCTAATCTATCACCCCAGTCATAACCATTAGCCACATGACCCAAACCAGCCTACTGAGCCTCTCCCTGCAGCCTTTTGCTGGCACTGTGAAGATGTGTACTGTCTGCATTTCAAATCTGAACATCTGGGTGGGTGTCTTTGCCACTACCTTAGGAGCCTGCCTAAGCATGAGCCTTATTGAGAAGACAGCAGAGCCAAGGGAGGGGAGAGTCCAGGTCCTCGTGTTGCCTGAGCACTTGGATCCAGCAGTGTCAGAAAGTATGTATTTTTTCAGTTTTGTGAAGTAATAAATTTCCTTTTCCTTTAAGCTGTTTTGAGTTGAATTTTCATCACTTGCAACTCTATAAAGACTGAGCCCTACAGGCTGGGCAAGAAACTGACAAATGAAGAGGGATGAAGAAGGAAGAAAGGACATCTTGAAGATGTGCAGGTAAAGATGGTGAGGCCAGCATCAGCCTGAGCATAGTTGGAGAACAGCACACTATCCAGTCATCACTGATGAGTTTAACTTGAAAGTGAGTGAGGAAGGGGTGGAGATGGATAAGGCTGGGGAAGTAGGCAGGGGACATGGGAGTCATGACTCTCATCCCACAGGGGCTGAGGAGCCCTAGATCACATGCTGGAGGATGGGACTATACCCCATCATCTTCTCATTCCAAGCTCCTTACCCAGCACACTACTCAGTGCATATTTCCTATGCAAAAGCTGAATTATGAATGGAAAGTTGCAAAGCAGCACGATGACAAGACCAGGTATGCAGTTTAGAAAGCTCCCTCTGGAAGCTGAGTGGAGGCTGGCTCAGGGGACGTCAGGCGGGACGCCGGGAGGCTACTGAGAGGGTAGAGGAGATGACAAAGGCTCAAGAGAGGCCCTGTGGCCACTTCCCTGACCTGTTCCATTTGGGATGTCTTTAAAATTTTTGCTCTAAAAACTTGGAAGGAAAATAAGTACTCGAGAAGTGGAATAAAAAATAGCTAAACATAATAATCATCTCACTTAGGTACAGCGATCCATGGTGTTTCCAGCCCGCTCACAAACATTAGCTCATCACCACCTTGAGAAGTAGTTATTATCCACATTTTAGAGATGTGGAAACCAAAGTCCAGAAGTGCTGAGGAACTTGCCTGTGACAGTGGCACCATTAATGTGGAGGCTTGGGGCAGAACAGTTCTATAGTATCATGCCGTCCGGGTTTCCCTGGTGGCTTCTAAAGGCCATCAACCGCTCCACACTCCCTGCAGTTCCGTAAGTGCTCCGGCCTTCCGCAGGGGACATGGGGGCTGAGACCTCTCACACTGCCCGTGTGCCCCTGTCTCCATTGCCGGTAGTGCCTCCATCTGCCCAATCTCTCCCTCCCAGCTGGCCTTCTGCTCCCCTCTGCCCGCCAACACAAAGCCCTGGTGAGACACCAGGTGGGCAGGTCAGCTGTTTCTGGCTGATTCAAATAGAAAGAGATCAGGAACAACACTTGGCTTCTTTCCAGGCAGCAGAGCCACATGCCCTGGAGTCTGAGCTGAGCTGCTGGGCTTCCTTGCCATGCACAACAAGGCAGGGCCCTCCACCCCTGGAGATTCTGTCTGGGTGCCAGCAAGCACCACGAGAGGCCAGTTTCTTCAGAGATGAGTTCCTAACTATGCTAGGAGCTGAGCTCTAGAAAGCACCCCAGAAGTGATGCAAAAGCCTTACCCACTGGCTACCCAAGTCAGACAACCATGAGAAAAGCTAACAAAGTGACTGTGTCCCTCAAACGGAATCAAGGACTCTGAGCTTGAGAGGGGCAGACAGCACAAGCTCCGCCTGGTATGAAGGCAGAGGGAGGGCTCAGCAATGACTGCAGAGATAGAGGCCCACACTCTATAAATAGCCCATCGGGTAACTACAATCATGAACATGGCCCACACATTGGGAATGTTCCTCCTGATAATTCTCAAGAAGAAAGAGGCACGTGCCTCCCCATTAGGAGTGATCTCTGTGCTTCCTGGTAAGAAGTGGAGAGTCACTGCCCACCCACGAGGCTATCAATGCAGGAGTCTTGCTAGTCATCCAGGCCAGCCTGCTGCTGCCAGGAGCCAAAGGACCCACCATCCCAATGCTGCTCACAGACTTTGAGGGGGTTGGGGGATGGCAGAGCAGTGGATAATGTTTTTAGAATCTGTTGCCAATATTTCAAGTGAATATTTTATTTCAAAACCCAAAATTTGTTTTCCTTTATGTCTTCTATTTAAAAAAGGGGGGATACGTGTGCACATCGTATAGGTTTGTTCCACAGGTATACGTGTGTCATGGTGGTTTGCTGCACCTACTGACCCATCCTCTAAGTTCTCTCCCCTCACCCTCCACCCCCTAATAGGCCCTGGTGTTTGTTTTACCCTCGCTGTGTCCATGTGTTCTCAATGTTCAATTCCCACTAATAAGTGAGAACATGCAGTGTTTGGCTTTCTGTCCCTGTGTTAGTTTGCTAAGGATGTTGGCTTTCAGCTTCATCCATGTCCCCACAAAGGACATGATCTCATTCCTTTTTATGGCTGCATAGTATTCCACAGAAAACCCAAATTTTGAGATTACGTTAAAGAATATCCAAAGTCCTGTCTGTTTGCTCCTGCAATCATCCTGTGGCTGCAGGCCTACCCAGCCACCCTGGTGAACACAGTCTGTCCAACGTCTGTCCAACTCTGCTGATGTTTAAGTTTCTACCAAGAACCAACCCAAGGAAGCAGTTGAATTTCTGCTTATGTCAACACTTTTGTGGAGAGGAGGATTCCCCATTCTCCTTTCTCAGTCTCTCCTTGCCAACCTGAGTGACAAACTACTGCCCCATGACCTCATAACAGGATTACTCCACCAAAACTAGAACCTGAAGTTGAGTGGAAAAGAGATCACGTCTTGTTCACATTTATTTTTTGTTCTCCAACCCACACTGGAGATCCCTCCATTGCCCTAAACCCCACACCAACTTCCCTTCTTAAAGTTGTCACAGGACATGCCATCTGACCCCACCTGCTAACACAGATGCATGGCCAGGGCCCTCTGGCTTATGGCACTACTGTACAAATCCTGCTTCTCTAGAATGGCAGCAAGGTTTGGGGTTAAATCAAACTAAGGAGAAGACCATCAACTAGGTGCATGACAGACAGTTCAAAGAAACTTGTAAATTAACAACAGCATGTAACAAGTCCCCGCAGCCGTATTTCCCCAATAAATATATACACTATTACTGCTGAGATGCAGACTAGGTAAAAAGACAATTACCGTTGTCAGCTATTAGAATGCTGATGAATCCAGCAGGAATCCCCAAACCATCTGGGTTATACAAATTTGTCAGATACACACTAGAAGAGTTTTCTCTTACTTGGGGAAAGGGTGGGGTGAATTCAGTTCTAAGGCCAGTCTAAATTACAAATCCTTAAGAGCACTCAGAGCAGCAAGATGTTCAGGCCACAAAGAGCGCAAGGGAATCAGCACACAGAGGAATCATTGCCTGCCCCTACTCACTCTGAAGCCTGCTCCCATATACTCTCACTCTTGCTCTCTTCCCTTCCTCTCTCCTTTTTCTCTCTTGTGCATGATCTCTCAATCTCTGTCACAGCACGGGGAGTTAAAATGGCATAATTCTAATTTAATGGCTCTAGTTTAAGAGTTTATGCTGAGATAGAAAATTTCAGGTGATGTATCAAACATCTAGAAATGTCACTGTGTGAATTGTGGCTAAAACATGAGCCATGCCTGGTTCATGATATATTCCCCAGTCCATCCCTGTCCCTGTCTACAATATCTCAAATTGATCATTCAGTCATTCACTCACTTGGCAAACCTCTGCTGGGTTTTCTTGGCATGCCAGGCTCTGTGCTAGACAAAGGATACCAGGAAAGATAAGGTGTATCCTTGCCTCGTGGGATGCCCAGTCTGGTGGGGGAGGCATACAGGAATATTCTCTTACAGTGTTCTGTGATAAGTGCATGATGTGGGGAGGGGGAAGTACTAAGGTAGTCACCCTTCATTATAATTTATGGAAAGACATTGAAGGAGCTTAAGCAGAGAGTGACATGATCACTCATGTAATTGAGTAAATTGGATGTCAAGAAAGCACTGTTCTGTCCACGATATTGTTAGTTGGATTGTCATACAACTGGCAGCCCCTATTCTAGCTTTGCTTTATTTATTGGAAATCTGTGATGTGTAATGTGACAGGTCGGCCATAAAAATGTCTAATCACTACAGGTGAAAGAGCCATGTCTTTCAGCTTTGCATGAAAATGGCAAATTCTGCTTAATGTTCCTGGACTCCTTTACAGTCTGATTAATTGTACTAGATTCAAATTATAAGAAACAGAAGAGGCAATGGGAGGGAGAATTAAGACTGTTCACAATGGGCCTCTCCCTCGAATGGGAATTATCTTTCAAATGTTCTTACGAGAGTCTGGGTTAACCACGCTGAGGCTGCTGCTCTGTGAGGTATCCTGGAGACCCCTGAGCAGACACATTATCAGCTTCCTCCTGGAGAGGCAAAACAGTTACCCGGAACACAGGCATCCTTTGTCAATTTGTTGTGAGAGGTTGTCCCTCATTCTCAGACATCAGGTGAGGCTCAGAACAAACAGAATGTACCAGAGGGAAAACAAAGAGGTAGGACCAGAAAGTCAAGAAATGTACAGCAAAAAGGATCACCTCCACAGGGGAGCAAGAGCAGATGCAAGTAACAGGGGCAGAGGAAGGGCAATTTGACCACCCCTGTGTCACCACATGAAAACACAGCATCCTGTGCTTTCCATGAAGCTATCTGGCTACCACATGGCTCCATCTGAGAGCCTCTGGATGAGGGAGAGATTAAAAATGGCCCTTGTTTGGGGGCTAGAACAACCCAGTAGAAACTAATGCCATTTACAGGGTTAGAAAGACTGAGGGAAGAGCAGCACCCGTTTGGACATAACACGGCAGAGGAGACTCTTGGAAATCCCAGCAGAGAGATCTAAGGACAAAGGGGAGCTACGTGTTTGCAGTGAGTAAAGACACTAGGCTGGAAGTAAGTTTAGGAGTCATCAGTGTCTAGATAGTATTTAGAGTCCCAAGATTGGCTGAGATCACCCAGAAAGCCCTGGAACATGAAGTGCAATACACTCAATAAATAAAGGCAATAATAATGATAGTAAATGACAAATAATGAATATGGTCATTATCGTTATAATGGTGAAGAGGCAGAACAACAACCCCACATCTACTTGGTTTGTCTCTGGGAACTGAATCCACTTCGAGCCAGGGGCTCCGAGCTCCAGAGTTTGCTGTTCTTTCCCTCACTCCAGTGCCTGGGGACCTCACCTGCCAAACACCTCACTCCCTCACCCCAGGTGCCCTCCCTGCCTAGAGCATCAGCCAAATTGACTCATTTATTGCTCAGATTATGAAAGGTACCCCCCTGCCTAGACACAGGGGCACACATGCCATAAAAGCAAGAAAGCAGCAATCCTATAAATAAGTGATGATCTCTTCGTTAGGTCCTGAGCTGTAATCATTACTCGACTGCACTCAGGTTCCCTGAGCTGCAGCTGTCTTAAAAGGTCATTATCTGATATTGTGTTAGTGACAAGGTATTCTTATGGCTTCCCTCTAGCCCACACTTTTCTATTCTCTACTACATTATGAAGCCGAGACCTTTCTCAGTGTGTAGTAGCCCATGGTGAAGGGCTCACAGGCTACCCACTCCAGGGTCCTGGGGAGCACCCAAGGTGTTAGAGAGACAGTAGCCAGCCTGGTATAAGGGACTAAGCAGGGGCTGGAAAGACAAGAGGAAGCTTTGGGACTCCACTGTACTTCTTATGCCATATAAACAAGGCAAGCTGCTCAACTTCTGTGAGCCTCAATTTTCACACATAGTATAAAAACAGGCAGACATGGCTAAGAGGGAACAGATACTAACTACTTACCCTGTACTGGAAACTTGGTGATTCGTACTTCATTTAACCCTCACAACACTATGTGCAGTAGGTATTTTGTCCCCATTGTATTGACAGAACTTCTGAGTCTATTCAGCCTGTGGCTGGGTTTTCAGAGGCTGGGTTGTCCCAGCGTGTCACAGTTGATATCAGGCTGTGCTGCCAATCTGGGGCAGCATTAGATAATGCCAGGATTCATGGTGCTGGTCTCTGTCCAGGGTCCAGCAGGATTCAGAATTTGTTGTGTCTGGCTGGGTCCCTGGGAAAAGAATCAGTGCTGTCTTGGCCTTTCTAAGTGGGCTTCTGAATATTCCCCAATTGATGCCAGGGAAACTTCCCTTTGGGAACTAGGGCTACTTCCTGCTTTGCTCTGCTATCTAGGGCTAGAGGATGGTATCCTCTACCTTTGTTCATGCCCTGATTAAATATACTCAGAGTGGGGAGACTGGGGTCTATGCTTTCCTAACAACCCCACCCTGACCTTACGAACTCTGCCTGGGGTGTCTTCCTTGCTCAGATTAGATGGCCAAAGACCATGATCATTAGGTCTAGATGTGGGCCGAAGTTCTCATGTCTCCCTCTGGACTGTTGGTTCCCCTCAGGAAGGCCTGAGCTCACCTTATCTCCCACATAGACCCAGCTCACTCTCTCAACATCCACTGCAACTGACCCATCTATGCCAGCCATCCAAAAGCAAACCCAAGCACTAATAACTCTCTTAAATAACCTTACATGATTTGCCTGCTTATACGCTCTTTCTTTGTGCTCTGTGAAATGCACAGACCCAGTGCTCACAGCCCTTGAATGGCTTCAGGAGAGCCTTGCATGTGTGCCCCATGAGTTAAATAGAATGCTTACCCAAGGTCTGCTGTGTTTATCCCCACACCTGTTTGCCAGCTGTATTTGTCATTATAAATACTTAATTTAATTAAATATTAATAAACCAATAAAGTAGGAATACAAAAAGAAAGAGCTGTGGCTTCTATGACAATAAATTGAATGCTTTGGAAAAACCCAAAAAATGCAAGTTCCTAAAAAAAAAAACTGCTATCACTTTTGTATATGGTAAGACAAAGCTAAAAGTTCGAAACAAAATGTCATTAAAAATCTAGTAGAGTTGCACTCAAATTGCTTTAGAGTCTTAAAGTTCTTGCTCCATTAAAAGAAGCTAGAGACGGAAATTGCAGAGGGTGCGGTTCAGATGACCAAAGTTGAATGGCCTCCAATCACTCAGCCAACCAAGGCATCACATCCCCTTGACCTCAACGAGTGGTTCAGCAATGGACACAGGCTTAACCCTCCCAGGGTCCATCCAAGGGCTCTTCCTGGGAGTGCATGAACAAAAACTCTTGCTATTATTTCCCACTGAATTCCCTCTGGAAGGTGTAGTCCCAGGAAGCAGCCATCATGGTGAGGTCACGCAGAGTCTATTGAGAATGGCATCAGCCCAGAGACAGCAACCAACAGAGGCACAACAAGAAGCCAGATCCACGGCACTGTTTAATTCTCCTGGTATACTGCTGATAAATTCTCTATTTGCTTAAGTCAAGTGGGTTGGGCTTTCTATCACCTGCCTGACTTTTTCTCCTCTAAAAACTCCCTTCCAGTTTTGCTTCCTAGATTATTTCTCTTTCCACTCCTCTTCCTCCTCCACATCAAAATCATCATCATCATCAAAGCTAACACTATGCAACACCACTGAATCCTCTCAATAACCCTGTGAAGTATCACTGTGAGGAAACTGAGGCACAGAAATGTTAAGTGGCTTGCCCAAGGCCACAAAACTTGTAAGAGGTAGAGATAAGATTTGAATCCAATTACTCTTGTCTCAGGTAAGAGCTTATCAGGCCCTTCGGGCCTAGAGCCTCAAATGCACCAAGCGGCAATGGTACAGGATGGCAGTGGGCACAGCACGACAGCAAGGCCAACTGCATGGATTCATTATTTTCCCATCAGGAGGTCCCTATTGTGCCTTGTGCAAATGTCTATTATTGCATAAGCCACAAGTGTATCATATCCACTGTTTGTCAGCCTTTTTTCCCATTATGTGGTGCACAACTTGAAGCCAGGATGTCATATTTTTTTCCTGCCTGTATCTCCAGAACCTGATACATAGCAGGTCTCAATAAATGTCTACTGAACTGAACTGAGTCAGTCTCACACTCATTATTCCATTTCTCAAGGCCTCCAAGATCCTTTCCCTCTTCAAAGATCAGTTTCTCCATGGCCTCTCCCTGATGTGCCTGGAGATTAAGATCACCCCCTCCCCTGGCATAAGCACCTTACTTCCTCTCTCCCATCTCACCCTCCAAATCCATTTTCCTTCTTGGAAAAACGTAAGATCCTCTGTAATCCTTGTAACCTTCATTGCACATTACAGCAGCAACACTTAGCGGGTAGTTCATTTTCTCCAAACTACTCTGTGGTCATGAGGGTAAATTACCACCCACAAGGCAGTGGTGCCCCTGTCTATGGCCTTAGGGTCCAAACAGCTGAGCTTTATGCACAAGTGATTAACTGATAAAAAATGGTAAGAGCCTCCTCTCAGTTATGCATTTTAAGCTAAAATATAACTCTTTGATACAGCGGCCAACCAGAGATCTTAAGTAGCATTAATCATGTCCACATTTAAAAATCTGATTCATAATTTAAGAACAAGAGGCAAAGAAAGATAAGCACTTAAGTACAATTGGGTATCTTTTCATTAAACCTTAACTCATCCATCAGTGACTCATCTAACCCTAGTCTTCTCCGTGGCTGCGGTGGAATCAGAGTCCCTTCTTCAAATCTCCCTGAACTCCATGCTTAGAGGACTTTACTTACTGTCCCCAGAGTATATCCTCTGCTGCTTCCAATTCTCTCCCAATTCTCCCAGTTCCTTTTCCATTACAGACTGAAGAAACTGTTGGTTCCAAAGCCCAGGAGGTGAGAACCACAGCACACAACTCCCACAGCATCTCCCTCAATGACCTGGGAGACCAATCTACTCTCCAATTCCAAACTTGAAGTGAACTGCCAAGGGCGGGTAATAGGGACTGAGGGAGATGGAGAATGGGAACTTCCATCCACATCATAAGTCAAATTGGAATACAATCTTGAACTCATTCGGTGTTTTTTCTCCAAGATTCCTCCCCGTCCCACTTTCCATCACTAAGTTGAAGGTGGAGTCATGTCTGTCTTCTTACTTCTAATAGGCAGTCTACTGCTGAAGCCTGTTGCTTCCTCCTTCCCCAAGCCAAGTGCACCTCTCACCCCCTGTCACCTGCTTGCTCCTCTCACCTAGGCCCTTGAGCTGCTCACTGGAGCAGCCTCCTACTCGGCCCCTGCCCAGCTCCTACATGCTCCACTCCATCTGCCCAGCATGTCCTGACTAACTGCACAGAGACCCACTGAGACAGCACCAACCCCTTTACTGAGCACAGTCCAAATGCTGGTTCCATCACCTGAGCAGTGGGGTGTTAGGTACGACATAGGCAGAAAATGAGAGAGACAGTAAAACCTCCCCTAAATGAATAACTTAGAAAGACATCCACACATGGTGTTTTTGAAGGGATAATAAGGATCTCTGTCCACTAAAATCAACTGTAATTGAATTAAAGGCATTCCTAAGGCTCATGAAGGAATGTGCCCCACAGGAGGGATTGGCCCACACCTAGAGTATAAAAAGAAGCTTCTCAGAGGCAATTAGGCTGTGGCCCTCCCAGCACTGCTACCCCCTCCCATCTATACAAACATATATTGCCTGTTCTCAGTGGAGGAAATTCGCCCCCAGGTATCTAGTGACACAATGGGCTGCTCAATGTGTTCAATGGCCACATGATGGCCCACATAGCTCAGATTCCTACTTACCAAAGGCCTTCTGAGGTTGATTTTCTGCCCTTGTGGAGTTTTCGAAGAGATGTGTGGGCAAGAGGGTTATCTGCTCCCTTTAGCAGTTCTGCTCCCAGGGTGAGGAACGCACAGGGCCAGGCCCATGTGTGAACCTCTGGGAGCCTAGGGTATGTGTCTCTGTCCCTGGAGAGATGGATCTGTCTTCCGCATGCTGATGAAAACAAATTTGTTTCATCAAAGTGGTGAAGTGCCTTGGTAAATGTTGCTACATGTCCTGCAAAAACCTAGCTAAACACCCTGCCAGCTGCCCAGAGTTCCTCCTTGGCATTGGAAACCTGAAAAAAACATCAGCAAGGACTTTGGAGTGGACAGACCTGGCCCTATTCCCAGTTCTTCCTGTACCCCCACTCCAGCAGTGGCCAATGACTGAAGACACCTTCCCAGATGATCCTAGAACCTTAGGAATCTCACAGAGCTTGACCATCAGGAATAGACAGCAGGCAGCATGTACTGGGCATGAGAGAAGTGGGCACGGCCTGTGGACAGCTTTCTGGAGTCTTGAACCCTCTTAAGCCCACCTCTGAGAAGTAAAGAGCCACACCAGTTCCAGGCAACAGCAGTCAGTACTCCTTGGGTGACTCTTTCTTTGTCATGTACAACTGCATTCAAAATTTCAAATTTTGAAAAAGTTAAACTTCTAAATCATTTTCACCATATCTTCCACATACATTTAGAAAGAGGAAATGACAAAGGAGGTAAACAGAAGCAGACTTCAGCTACCGGTCCAGCTTTCCCAGCCTCTTGCTCACTGTCCAAGGCTGACCTTCCCTAGGACTCAGGTATCAGGACAGGGGCAGGCAGCCTCTGCTCACCCTTCACTCTGGCATGGGGCTGCCTTTGGTTCTGCCTTAGCTTAGGCTGACCCCCAGTCCCTTCCCATTAACCATCTGCTCAGAGATTCCTTATTTTAAACAAGTCCCAATGAGAAGTCTCCTCCTACCTTTCTCCAGATAAGTTAGCTTCTTAAATTCCCCTTCCTGCATGGATATATTACGTTGAACCATATGAATTTCCCAATATCCAACCATTTTAACCTTTAAAAATGGCAATTTCAAATGGTTGCACCTAATACAAGCAAATATGAATAAAAAGTCTTAATTACTTGCTTTTTCATCCAAAAGGTAACGTATGAAACAGTCTGTTTTGCATCTTGCTTGTTTGACTTAATTCATCTTGGCAATCTTTCCAGTCAGGTCACTGAGAGTTTCCTTTTTTTTAACAGCTGCAGATTTCTTCCATTGTGTGGACGTTCCGTTTTATTTAACCAGTTCTATAATGATAGACATTTGGGCTGTTTCCAATCTTTTGCCATTATAAATAATGCTGCAAAGAATTATCTTGAACATAATTTTGCACAAGTATAAGAATATCTGTAAGATATATTCCTAGAAATGGGTCAATGGGTATACGCATTTGTAAATTTGATAGATATTGCCAAAAGGTCCTCATTAAGAACTGTGCTAATTTACATTCCCATTAGTGATGTATGACAGTCCCCAAATCAGTGATTCCTAACATTTTTCTTTAGATCAGTGTATTTCAATGTGCAGGTTGTGGTTCATTACTGAGACATGAAATCAGTTTCATGGGTTGCAATTAGTACTTTTCAATGAAATAAGATAAGATAGCTTCTAACAGAATCAAAGGAGAACAAAATAGAAAATGCAACACTGACTTACATGTAGAAAGGGTAAGCGTTGTTTCGGGAATTTTGTTTCAGATATATAAATATCTATCCCGAAAACACACACACACTCTCTCACATACACACACACACACATGCACACACACACATACAAACGTGTGTGAGACAGGATCAAGATATCTATGTTTTACTATAGGTCATAGTCAAAAATTTTTGAAAACCAGTCTTAAATCTTGAACCTTTTTGAGAACCTGAGGAAAACTGTTGAAATTCTTCATGGAACATTCACTGACACAAATAGCATCTCAGTTCCCTGACCTCTTGGAGGTCCATTCAGGGACTCCAGGTCTGGAGGATGCACTAGGAGGTGGATGTGAGCCATGCCAGGACAGACCCATGAACTGTATTCACCTCCCCTACGGTCAACCCAGGATGGCAGGGAATGGGTATTGCAAAAACATCTGCTCCGCTGAAGAAACAAACCATGCTACCCCCTGACATATTGCCTCCCTCTTTTTCACAGCCATGATGAGATTGTCTCCCACTTGCCGCAATATTTTGGTTCTTATGGAAAGCAAGTAGAAAAGAGTTTGAGAAAAGCAAAAGCAGGAAAATGTTTCAGAGAGATAAAATAATTCATTTCCCTCCTTCGGGTTCACTGATGTCTTTTTACTCTGAGTCTGTGGTTTAGTAGAGAAACAGAACTATTAAGAGAAAGAGAGAAAAGGGGAGGGAGGGAGAAAGGGCAAAAACAGAATGAGAGGGAATTGTCAGTCAGGCCTGAGACAAGGTTTAGAAAAGGCCAAGGACAGCAGGAGAGCAGTGAGGGCTTGCAGAGGCAGGAATGTGTGTGCACAGGTATCCAGAAAGACAGAAGGCAAGCTGCCTCTGGAGGGAAGAAAACAGGCCACCCTCTTTCCAAAGTCAAGACACTTCCAAATGGCCTGGAATGAGGCCCCTGGCCTTCGGGAACCTTCTCCTGACATTAGGATGGCTGAGCATGTTTCAGAATCCATAAAACAGGGGATGAAAAGAAAGGAGGTGAATAGAACCCCACACAAAAGCCATGAACTGCAGTGGTGACTCAGAAGAGAGGCTGGTGGAGGCACATAAAACATACAAAGGCCCCATGCTAGGGAGCAGGGTTGTGGCTAAACCATCGCCTCTGTTGTTCTTAGATGACAGAGGACAGGATGCGCTACTTTCCTGAGAGCATTTTTCCAATGAGACAGCCATCATCCTGACACCAGCAGGGATGCTGTAGATTTCCCACCCCTCTGTCCCTGAACCCCACCATCACCAGCCTACCTGATGAAAATTACTGTGTGGCTGTGAAGAGGATGTAGCCAAGTTTCCCAGTTTTATTATCTGCTTTAACTCCCCAGGAGCCAGGGCTAGAAAGCAGTCTGGGGCACAGGAAGCTGGACAGAACAGGATGCCAGCACGGCAGGCCTGGCCTTCCTGAGCTCCACTTTGTACATGAAACTGGGTACGACGATGCAACACCAGCAAGAAAGAAGGAGCCGTGCTTTGCAGGCTATACCACCTCTTCTATTTCCAGGCTTTGTGGTGAAAGAGCAAATGAAAAAATGCTGAGTTTCTTTCTAAAAACTTGCTCCAAGAGCCCTGAAGTAATAGCTACCATTCCCCCAAACCAAGTATCCTAAAAGACTGTTAAGTCTTTAAAAACCTAGCACCAATATGGATTCTGCTTTTACCTAATTTCTTCCTTCTTTTGTTCCAGGTGGCACTTGCTGCCACTTAAGGGGACTGGGTTTAAAAGAAAGTGCACATGAGGCTATTGATTTACTCCTAAGAACTTTCTGCTCATGAAGTGAGCTTCTACCAGGTAGGCAGGAGCCCAGGTCATAGCCTCATGATCCCAGCCTCCCCGCAACCCCCCCGGTGGGAAGTGCTAGGCACAGACCAGAGGGTCTCTTTCACACATTTTTCCTGTTGAAACAGAACTCTTTCTTAGAAGGGTAAAATATTCCAAAAGATTGAGTTGATGACTAATTATAAAAATGTAACAGCAAAGGTCAATTGCTATCCTTAAGAGTATGCAGCCTACAACACAAGAAAAATGCAAGTTTTCCTATTTCTTTTTTTCTTTCTTCTTTTTTTTTTTTGAGACGGAGCCTTGCTCTGTCACCAGGCAGGAGTGCAGTGATGCGATCTTGGCTCACTACAACCTCCACCTCCTGGGTTCAAACTGTTCTCCTGCCTCAGCCTCCCGTGTAGCTGTGCACCACCACGCCCAGTTAATTTTTGTATTTTTAGTAGAGATGGGGTTTCACCATGTTGGCCAGGATGGTCTTGATCTCTTTTTTTTTGAGACGGAATCTCGTTCTGTTGCCCAAGCTGGAGTGCAGTGGCGCAATCTCGGCTCACTGCAAGCTCCGCCTCCCGGGTTCACGCCATTCTCCTGCATCAGCCTCCCGAGTAGCTGGGACTACAGGCGCCCGCCACCATGCCCGGCTAATTTTTTTGTATTTTTAGGGGTTTCACCGTGTTATCCAGGATGGTCTCGATCTCCTGACCTTGTGATCTGCCCGCCTCGGCCTCCCAAAGTGCTGGGATTACAGGCGTAAGCCACCGCGCCCGGCCAGTTAATCCTATTTCTTAACTTAAACTCTGACTTCTACAAAAAACTTTCATTGGTTGCGTACATAAGCAATTGCAGTATGATGCAAAACAGGTCAGTTCAGGCCAGCAGATATACAAGAACAATGAGAAGATGCACCTAACAGGGCCTTGGGGAGCACTGTTGCCAGGACAGCTTTAAAGAAACATCTTTATTCCTTCCAGTAATTTACCAGTTAGCTAGGAAACCGCTACGGCAGAACATAGAGGCAGTCTGCAAAACCCAGGTCGCATGAGGTCATGAGTGCCAGGTCAAGGGAACCCAGGATCCACCCCAGCTTCTGTCCAGGAAGCCCTGTAGCAAAGCCACACACACAGAGTTGTTTTCAGAAAAGCCATACCACTGAGGCTGGCCCCATATTCCACTGGGCCAAAGGGAAGAAAAACCAGCACCCACACATGCCTGTGTGGCTTTGAGTCAAGGTGACTGCCAGGTGTGGCACACAAGAAGCCATGTGTGTGACATACAGTCTTTCTTACACTGGGCCCCACAAGGACAGCCCTGTGGGCTCCAGGAGGAGGAACAGGAGGGTCAACAGTGCTGTGGGGTTGGAGAACACAGCAAAAGGGATGTCCTGTTTCTAGGGCCCAAGGCCAGCCTTCAGCTTCTTGATCCCCAAACCCCAACAGCCACAGCAACGTGTCCAACCAGATCCTCTGAGCCACACGGCAACCAAGGCTGGAGCTTCCACCCCTGGGCATTATTGGCTGCTGCTTGTTAGCAGCACTTTAATTAGTGCTTTATTTTAATTGACGATATATTTTAATTAGTGTTTCGATTTAATTAAAGTTTTACTCTAATTGGGTGTTTTTCTTTTTCTTTTCTTTTCTTTTTTTCTTTTTTGAGCTTACAAGATTTGAACAAAATAAGGAATCATAGCTTGCTCAGAAAAATAAATCCATGACCAAGCAGGTTTGTACCCCCAGGGAAAGAGCTGTGGTTAAGACATATGAAAGTCTGTTTCAGGGCACCATGAAGACAGGCTAAGGACACCCATGCACCCATGGAGTACACTACCCTCTTTGGACCCAATTCAAACTGCTCTTCCTCTCTCCCTGTCCCTCCCCATCATCCCCCAGCAGCCCCAAACCTGCACCAACTGTTCCTGCCTCCAAAGAGCTGCCCAGCAAGTCAGGTGCTTCTCCCAGCCCTGAGCCCAGCGCTAGATACCCAGGGGGCTTTGCCCATGGGCCTCTCCATCCCCCTTCCCTCACCTATGAGGCTTGGGAAGATCTGGGGATCTGAGAGCTGAGTACAGAGCCACAGGAAGGCCAAGATCAATGTTCTCAGGAATCCCTGTGCAGTAAAGACCCACCCGAAGGCCTTCATGGGAGGCTACTAAGTTCATGTGTTTCAGGGCTTCTCTTCAACCCTCCAAAATGAATACCCAAGCTTGACTGTGGGCAGAAGCTTGAGGACCATATAACACACAAGCTATTCTTTTCTTTAAATTTAAATTTTATTTTATTATAAATTCCAGGATACATGTGAAGGACGTGCAGGTTTGCAACATAGGTCAACGTGTGCCATGGTGGTTTGCTGCACCAATCAACCCATCACCTACTTATTAAGCCCCGCATGCAATAGCTGCTTATCCTGATGCTCTCCCTCCCCCCACCCCAAACAAGCTATTCTTTTAACCTAACAGCACTAAACACATTTTCCCACCTCTGTGGGGTCTGATTTCTCCTCCCACTTCCTTATATTCCCTCTCAGTCCCTCATACTCTCCCCCACATCCCTTCCCTAACTCTTTCACACACTTTTTCCTCAGCTTAATTTTCTTTTCTGGAAGCTGACATGACTTTTCCTTATTCTGAAATCTGTCTGCCTCCTCTAGCTGGTACTGCAAATTCTCTCAGTCTGGTTGCTGAAAGTCTCAAGTCTATACTTGGAGGTTCACTGTCTCCCTATCCATTCACATTCCCTCCTCATCCCCCAAAATGTGGAGTCCATACCACTATGCCAGGAAACAGGTCTGCCAAGGTTGTCTCCTGGTGGTTGCTCTCTCTGCCCCTGGTTGTCTTGGCCACATCTGATATAATATCCTCAGCCGCTTTCTGCTTAAATGTCCTGGCCCTTGACAACTCTTGAATGGCATTATCATCTTTCTACTTGGTATCTCTTCATTTTTCCTGCCCCCCAACACTAATGTCATTCTGTACATATGTGCCTATGCCCTGCCCCATTCCTCACCACACTCACACCCTTAGCACTATGATTCCAACATCTGTAGACCTAGCCCTGCCCTCTAACTCGCGTTCCAATGCACCGGTTTCCTCCTGGGGCCCTGTTCTTCCCTGCACTCTTCCACTCACTGCATCTTCCATATCCAGGCAATTACTAAGTGCTTCTTAGAGAAACACACATAGTAAAACAAAACATGCAGCAAACACATGCAAATGAAACACTGAACCTTGCAGTACTACTTTCACCTATTAAATCTGGGGATGAGCCAGGGTGTATTGGGGGTTGCAATGACTCATGAGATGCTCTCATGTCACTCACAGAAATCTGTTTTTTTTTTTTTTTTTTGAGACGGAGTCTTGCTCAGTCACCCAGGCTGGAGTGCGGCGGCGTGATCTCAGCTCACTGCAAGCTCCGCCTCCCAAGTTCATGCCATTCTTCTGCCTCAGCCTCCCAAGTAACTGGGACTACAGGTGCCCGCCACCACGCCCGGCTAATTTTTGTATTTTTAGTAGAGACGGGGTTTCACCGTGTCAGGATGGTCTCGATCTCCTGACCTAGTGATCCGCCCTCTAAGGCCTCTCAAAGTGCTAGGATTACAGGCGTGAGCCATCGCGCCCGGCCAAGAAATCTTTTTTCAAAGCACAAAGTGGAGTTGCTTCTTACACCAGTGTTAGGGTGGAAGGTGCATATAGTCAAAACCGCCCTTGAAAAGCCCTAAGGAGGGCACTGTGCTGGAGACAATGTGTTGTCTTTCCATGTCTCCAACCAGCCTAGGAACAGATGGACCCTTTCTTTGGCTGGGTACCAGAAGAAGCAGTTGGTCTACACTTAGGTGCCAGAGAACACGAAAACCACGCATCTTTAACACAAGAGTCCTTAACACTGAGTGTGGCAGAGATGCTCCCAGAACAGGAGACTGGCTGAGGGGTCAGCCGATCCCTGTGCCCCTTTCCTAGAGTGTGTGTGTGTGTGTGTGTGTGTGTGTGTCCATCCCTTCTCTTTTGTTACAGCTGAATATGACACAGCTCTGCACTTTCAACAGCTAAAAAGTGTTCAGAAAATATACAATCTTCAGTGTTTATCAAAAGAAAAAGCCATATGAAAAAAGGCGAAATACATATTTATTTCCAGTTTCACAAAACTGGGGAATAGTTAAAATATTATACAGCTGCTTGATGGGCTATTACAAAGACATCAAAAAAAGAAAATTACAGAGGTTATGTAAAGCAAAGAGAAGATTAACAACAAAATGATGAAGAGAATAAAAGCAAGATACCAAATTATGATTGCAGCCGTATAAATTTGTATGTGCATAGAAATTTACACGATTTATGGAAGAGGAGTCAAAAATGAATTTAGAGATTTTCTAACCAAAATCATTAACCTAAAAAGGGGAAACAAAAATAACTGCTTGTTAATTGGATGAAGGATTGCTCTTGGGCAGGAGAAATTCAAAGTCCTAATGGGGCAGCTGGCAGGCTCCATGAGGACGGAAGCCAGGGTCTTGAAACTGAGAGGGAAGATGCTATGAAGCCCTGTGACTAGCCACTGCAGGTTCCAGCAGAAGGCTCAGTTGGGTCTCAGCCACGGGGTTGGGGACTCCAGGTTTCATAGAGCAACACCCTGGGACGAACCCTCTAGAGATCCCAAGTCTGAGACCACTGGACCCAGATCAGGATCCAGATCTGCTGCACACCTTGGCCAGAATGGCCTTGAACAAGCTAGAAATCTCCTGCTGCTCCCAAGTTAACATCGAGTAGGATGGCTGTGGGGGTGAGGGCTGCTGCCCAAGGTGAGTCTCCCTTAATCCTCCTGGTTAACTCCCTCGCGACCATGTTTGCAAGGAATTCTTCTCTGCTGGTTGGTCACCATCAAACAATGAGATTGAAGGAGTTGCAATTAAAGATACAAGGAGCAGAGAAAATACCATACCGCATGTCTCTATGTCGGAATCTAAACCAGTTAACTGAGAGATCCTGAAGAGAAGGACTCGAGAAACCAGGGAGAAGTCCAAGGTGTTTTTCCACCTCTCAGAAGTAGACAGGAAAAAGAAAAAGCCCTATAAACTGGATAATAAGTCTCCCTTAATTCCTGCTTCCCTTGGTCCCGTGATCTCAGCTTACTTCAGTCACCATGAGGGCAGGGTGGCTGTGATATAAGCAGTTTTCCCCATATGTGGTGGTGTGGCAGAATCAGCTGAAGCCCCACCCCAGGGACTCTCACTCACCCAGTGGGAAGAGGCCCAGTATCTTCAGCAAGTGCCCCTGCGGCACTCTGCCAAGACAGACTGGGTTCTGGGGACCCACTGTGGGGCTCTCCTGGCTGGAAAGTCTGGCCAGCTGGCCTTGGTTCCAGCTCTGTCATTGACTCTGTGGTCATTTCCCTCCCTGCTCCACCTTAGTGTCCTCAACAGTAGGACGAGTGGATTCGACCAGCTCCAAGGGGTCTGTCGTTCCATACTGTCATTTCTAGCAGCCTTTCCAAAGCAGAGATGCTTTCCTGTGGCCCATTCTGGAGGTGATTTGGCACTCACGTTACATAAGCTCCAGGCTCCAAACTTACATTGGGGCTGCTCTGTGGGCTGCTGATGGAAACAAATTTTAAATCATCCCTTGCCATGTTGAGTGCAAACACACCATCACTTCCCTGCCTAACATGCCAGCCATCCATGAGACCCCATATTTAACAGATGTTCAGCAGTAATTACCTGGACATCAGATATATTCTCCCTGTTTACTCAGCTATGGCAGCCCCACACGCCCTTCCACGTGCCATTGCCAGTGCTCACGGACACACATACAAAGCATCGGCATCAAGTCTTACCACACAGGGGATAAAATGAGCATTTAGAATGGTAATAGAAGAGGCTTCTGGGGCCCCAAGCAAGGAGTGCCTATTATCCCAACCTACAGGAGCATTCTGGAGATAACAGCGATGATGACGATGATGATGATGATTGATGATGATGATGATGATGATGATGATGATGATGGAACAATAAAGCTTGCCATGGAGAGCAAAAGAAAGAGTCCTCAGCCTGAAGGAGTTCTTGAATCTTACGTGGAGAGTATCACAAGCTAAGACGTCCTGGAGGGCTTCCAGGAAGGCCTGCTAAGGTGGTGCCATGCTTCATGAAATAACCCCAACCAGGTCAGACCCACAGCTTGTGGTAACAGAGAGGTTGACTCATGCTAATAACATTCACAAAGACTGATGTATAAACCAAGATGCCAATGTGTCGCTTTTGAATGAAATTACTACTTATCCAGGTAGCCAGAATGCCTACTTAGACTCACTAGCACATCCCTCTCCCTGTAGACCACCTGCATGGAGGTTCACATTATCCAACAGAGAGGAGGGGAATAAAGGATAAAATTTAAAGATTTAGTGGCCCAGGTTCCAGTGGGCTGTGCCTTCATCTGCACCCTTGGGATGTACTTGGTGTCACACAGGATAGGTGCTTGGGGTGAGCACTGCCTCCCAGAATGGTCCTGGGGTGGACACAGTCTTTATTTCTATTCCCATGAGTAACCACCCTCACCCCCAATCAACGACAGTACCCACCAGGCCCAACTTCCTTTACCCTGCTCAGACGCACATGCCACGCTGGAATCTGCACAGGAGGAGCTACTGAGTGGACTGGAGTGGGCACGGACCCCAGGGCTGACATCCTCAGCCCATCAGTGGCGCACATGCGTCCTGGTGAAAAGGTGAATCACACTAACCAGACTGCCTGTATCGAAAGTAGGAACCAAGACCTGCAGTATGAGGCAGTTAGCAGGAGAAGCCCAGGCTCAGGGAAGACACAAGACAGAACTGGGACAAGCAGAGAAGAAGAAGGAGCTCAGATGGAGGAAAAGATACGGAGAGGAGTGCTGATGCCAGTGGGAAGTGGACAGGGGCTGAGCACAAGGAAACTCAGGCGCATGCTGGCTGTGGGGCCCAGGAGCCCACCCTAGTTGAGCTCTCTACCTCCCTGCCCTCCAAGGATGGCTCACTTGGCTTTCCCTGGTTTCCTGGCATCAGGCCCTTTCCACAACACCCCACCCCAGTTGCCTGAGAAGGTCTCAATTCCCACAACCAAAAGAACCTGCCTAAACACTGCCTCTGGAAGGATACATTCCTTCTTTAGGTGCATTTTATGCAATACAAATTCACAGTTCAGTGAGATGTGCAAACAGCTCACCTTCCTTCTTTCTATTTTTTACAACCTTCCTCCTTGTCTAAAACAGTGCTGTCCAATAGAAACATAATGCAAATCACATACGTAATTTAAATTTTTAGTCACCACATCAATAAAAGTAAAAACAGGTGAAATTAGTTTTAATGATTTAGTTTACTTATTCCATTATGTCCAAAGTGTTACCACTTAAAGATGTAATCAGACTAAAAATTATCAAGACATTTCTTGTTTTTTTCATACTAAGTCTTCAGAAGCAAGGGTGCATTTTACAGCGACAGCACCTCTCAGTTGGGACTAGCCACATTTCAGCTGCTTGGCAGCCACATGTGGCTGGTGGCTACCATATGGAATAAAACAGTTCTACAATTTGATTTCTTGTTCATCAGCCTCCAGCTCTATTGATGGCAGACAGAAATATACTGTAAAGTTTAAAAAAAATTCCATTCCTTCCCATGAAAAAGAATCTCTTTGCAGATGTACTCAGGATCATTTGCACTCTCTTCTACAACCTCAAGGAGTGGGGTGCAGGAAAGCCTAGCTATCCTCATGGTGGGGAACATGAGGTGGCAGTCCGCTCCTGCCTCCACCCACACTGAGGGGAGGCTGGGGTGTCTAGTTCATTGGGCTATGGGGTGCCTATACACTGCCACCTTGCTCCCCATGAAGTCCCTCTCCAGGCCTGCTCCTGTCTGCTGGTGTTCTCCACACTCCCATGCCCATAAACTTGTCAAGAGGTCTCAAAGCCCATGACACCCCACCACCTTTCCCAATCCCAAGGTGGGGTGCTAGGACACCAGCACTCAGTTCCACCCTTGCCTTCCTCTCCTGCTTTCCACCTTTTTTTAGGAACCAGAAGGGCTTCCTTATTTGTATCCCTTTGTGGGCCCTGGAGCCTCGCGGATTAAGGGTGCTACCTATAGTCAGGACACCTGACTTGGGATCCTGACTCCACCCTTTAGTAGCCACATGACCTTGAATAAGTTATCTGAGTCCTCTCTTCCTCCATGTGATCATCCATAAAATGGGTATAATATTGCCATCCCATAGGGTTGCCTTGTGGATTAAATGATGAAAACACAAGTTGAGTTTTCAGTTGTTTGCCAGGCACCATATGAGTGCTCAATAGCATGAGTTATTGCAGTGCAACAGAAGCTTCTCTAGGTCCTAGCTTTCTTTTTCCCTGTTCTGGGGTATATTTCCTCCCCTCTCCTATGGCATCATTGGGGGAAGGACTGTGGGAAAGAAAACTGCCTATAGATATTGAAAAAAAATGTATCAGAAGGAATTTCTAAGATATTATCCCCATGATAGTTAGTACTCAATCAGATTATGGCTCAGTCTGCACCAGGAGCCATCTTGCTGCTTTGAGGTGACTTCTGATATCTCCATGCAGATGAGTGGTGAGCATCAGAGGGTACATGCTTCTGCATCTTTATCACCATGTAGTTACCCCAAGGTTCTGCCTATAGATCCAGCAAGTGAGTTTCTTCCAGTGTGGCTGTGCAACCCAATGGACACCTTTGAGCTTCTCTCCAGTGTGTCTGAAACCCCCTCAAGGACCAGAGGCAGCCCATGCAGGGCAGCTACATCACCCCAGTCCAAAGTCTCTGGCCTCTGGGGAGCCTCTCCAGACTCTTCTCCAGATTATTTCTGCAGCCTTTTCCTCCATCTGGGTTTCAAAGCCTGCCTGAAAGTCTCTGTCTTAAATCTTACATTTTATATTTATAATGTATTCTATTTTAGAAGATTTAAGGTGGCTTACAAGGATTATGTAAAATACTAAAAGATATATAAGCAAACAGGTAAAATATATGTATTACTAAAGTTTTAAAGAGTTGCTAAACATCATGGATAATAAGATCAAATTTCTGACCATCGTGAATGTGCATGTGTACATGTGTATGTGCACACATATGTGTGTTGTGCACTCATGTATAGGAGAGACAGGTAAGCTGAACACAAAATTTAACAGATTGTCACAAGGAGTGGGCAGGGGATTATAATTCACTTCATTTTTTTCTTTATACTTTTCTATACTTTCTTAACTTTTTATAGAGAATCTATATTTGTTTTACAACACGAAAAAAGGCAACAAAAATATCTCTAAAGAAAAATAGGTGAGAAAGAGAAAGCCAAACCAAGAGTAAAGACATAAATTGAAGCCCATGATGAGGCTAAAACAACTCAATTTCTATGGCCAAGCCATGCATTTGGAGCTCAATTTTATAGCAGTCAACGGATGAGGAAAATCTGATCAGTTACACGGGTCACGGGGTCCACAGGACATACAAAGTGATTACTCAGAGAAGCCTGGCTGTCCTCAATATGGAAGCCTGAGGCAAATGCCTCCCCTGGGGCCCCATGGAGAGGACACTCTGTGATGCAACGAATGCTGTCAGTGACACCCTCACAGTAAACACCACCGAGTTTCACAGGATGTTCTAAAGCTCCTCAGTGCAGGCTGATGGCATCTCACTAAAATGCAGTGCAATAAAAGCAAATCCTTGGAGAGTGGAAACCATGCAGCCAGGTTCATGGTGGGTCTGACTTAATCTAGAGGGAGACTTTAGAGGATCAAGACCAGGACACAGATCATCTCCTCCTCCCAAACGGCTCCTCTCAGGCTTGGCTCAGCCCCTAAATCATCAAGCAGAATCTTACTCCTCCACTCAAGAGAGACTGCAGTCAAACCGACTCAGGCAGACATTTGTTCAGTCCACACATATTCATGGAGCACCTACTGTGAGCCAGGCCCTGTGACTTCCTATCACACAATTACTCCCAGTAATCCCAGACCCATCATATGCCTGGAGCTTCAACCTAGCCCAGCCCAACATCACCTCAGGGCTTGCGGCAAGGACAACACCATTTTTTGGCATGGGAGCCCTGAGTGAATCTCCAGGGCAGGAGAGGAACATATGTGCCTGCTCACACACCAAAAAGGTTCACTTTTGGTATTGGGTGGTTGCAGCGAAGGATCTGGAGGCTTGAGTATGGGCTCCCAGGAAGGACTCCATGATAGATGGGCTCTCGGTCCTGGTTGAGGACAATGCACTGCAGGAGATGTGAAGTTGCTCCTATATGGAACCCTTGTCTCTGTTTTCCACCCCTGCTTTGGCCCTGGGCAGGGAAGACCAAAGCCTTCTCTTCCTCCCCAGAGCCTTCTCTTTTCTCCATCCATACAAGAGGGGGTCAAGAATATTGCTGGGCTATGGTGCTTCTGCAGGCAGGTTCATCATCTGTATAATGTGGCTACCACCTTCCATCTTGAACTCAGACACATACCTCTCCTCCGAGCTCCAGATCCACATAACCAATCTCCTTCTCAATAGTCACTTGCAAGTCTCATAGCCATTTCAAAGTCAACCCAAAGTGGTAATCTTCAAATCTTTCCCATTTCAACAAGTGACACCACCATCCACTGACTGTAAAAGTCAGAAACCTGAATGCCATCTTTGGCAACTCTCTCTCTCTCTCCTTCTTCCTGCAACCAACCCACCACTAAAATTTGTGTATTTTACCCCCAGAGCATGTCTGCCACTTCTCTCCATTTCCAGCTCCACTGTGAGAGGCTGCTCACACCACCCCCTACATGTCCTGAGGAGTCTCCAGGGGCACCCGCGGCCTCCTCTGGCTTTCTCTGGGTGACCCAGGGAGTGCTAGGCCCTGTGAGTCACACTGGGGCAGCAGCACTCGCCACCTCACAAGTGCTTCCCTCTCCTGCCTTTGCTGACAACAGTACCCCAAGTAAGCTTTCGCCTTTCCCTTTGTCTCCCCTTTTCTTTCCACTTCTCTCACTTCTGCTTTCATCTTCTACTTCTTTCTCTTCTACTTCTCCTTAGCTTTGTCTATTTCTGTTCTCTTTCTCTCCCTCCCGACCCTGGCTCCACTTGCTTCCTCTTCTTCAGATGTGACAGTCACAGAAAGTCAGAGTTGGCAGTGACCCCACCTGCCCTCTGACAGTATGGAGGGAAATTGTGAGGCTCAGAGAAAGAAAGCAACTCACTCACATGCTCACAGCAGTGGGCAACACAGTCAGTCCTAGGGTTCAGATACCCCAACTTGGTCCAGCACTCTTCTCCACTTATACCTCACTGTTTTGCTGCTTTTTCTTGTCCCCTGTCCCTTATCCCATGACAGTGGCCTGGTGCTGAAGACAGGCCTAGTCATTCTTTGCACAATACCAATAGATAATTAGGGTGCAAAAGTATGTATGTATCTTTCTCTCACACACACACATGCAGAGATACACACACACACACACACACACACACACACATATACCACATTTACTGCCCAGACACGGACACCTGCACCCAAAGTGTCAGAGGAATGTGACTTCACCCTCTCCAAATGTTCCTTTTGTGTGTTCTCAGGACTTCAGTTCTCCTTCTGATGAGGCTGATGTATTCTGATGCAGTTGGATGCACCTACAAAAATCCTCTTCAAAATCCCATCTCTTCACCACCAAGGAATTACTAAAATACCATGAAGGAGGTGCCCAAAGGAGATATGGGACAGAGGGAGGAATAAGTGCCTGACCCTCTGCCCTTCTCTCCTGCAGCCCCATATGGTCTTGGCACAAGAGGGCTACAGAAATCCAGTAACGTCTTCGGAACCCGTCCAGATTTGACAGAGCCATCTGTGAAAAGCTGCTTGCCAGGGTGGGAGTGGCAGGGTATGCTGTGGCTATAGATTTAGGGTCAAGGCAGACTGCCAGAGGGGTGGGGTAACCAAAAGGAGGGGATATTGAGACAGACAGTGGTGAGGGGTGGGGGCATGTGGATGGAACCAGATGGCCATGAACTCTTCTGTTGTGACCACTTAAAACAGGTAGAAATACGTCCCCGAGGTGGGTAAAGTGCACAGCCGATTGCCAGGAGGGGCGTGGGGTGCATAATTGGAACTTAAACCCTTGTAGCCCCGGGATTCTACTGAAAATCCACCCTTGGGCAGAGTTTCAAAACAGACATTTAGCAAAGAAGGATGCATTAAGATCTCAGGTTCATCCTAAAGCCCATGGAAACACACCAGGCCTCCAGGGCCTGGGAAAAGACAATAGCAGAGCTCTGAGCATAGACAAAGCTATAATAGGGTAAGAAGATTACAATGTTTTTCCAGGCTATCATGATTTTGCACCATTTTATGGTTTTCAACCAACATAACTCATTAAATGTGTAACAAAGAGGATTTAATAGCTATACCTTCTTTTATAAGACTTAACATGTGAACAAAACTCAGAGATAGGAAAAAACTCTCCTTTGTCAGGCAGTGAAAAATGGCCACAGTGTCCATGGGTCAGGGCACCCAAAGCAAGTAAGCATGGTTTTGCCCCCATGAGGAACTGGCAGTAGCCCAAGGAACAAGACTGCCGAGGCCAAGAGAGCCCAGGTGTTCTTCCCATGCAAACCAATGCATACAAAGTCCAAAGTGTATACGGGTGGCTTCAGAAAGAAGGGAAGCTGCAAGAGGAGTTGCAGGGGAGGGAGGGAGGGAGGAAAGCCCAGGGGAGCAAAGGGGCAGTGGGAGGCAAACCAGAGGGAGAAGTGCAAAGAGGAGAGGGGAGATGGGGATCCGGGTCAAAGGGCACTGGGGATCAGGGAGGAAAGGCTGTGAGGATTTGACAGTAAGACCCGAAAGGAGGCCTGGAAATGAGTTTCTCCAGAGACCTAGTCACTTTGGGAAACCTGTCCCTGAGAAGCTTGCACTGCATAAAGGAGGCAGGTGTGCCCTGCTGGGCTCTGCCTTTCTGCAGCCTGAATTCCTCCCTCCAGACAAGGCCTGCTGGCCCTGAGGACACCAGCCTCTCTTTCCCTTCGCTGGAGCCAGACACTGGAGGGACACAGGACCAGCACCTTTCCTCTCAAACACACTTAGATCTTCAGCCCAGGAGGAAAGAAGGCAATGGTCCAACCAGGAAGAGGGGAAAAAGGCCTTTCCTGGTCCAGGCCCTGGCCAAGGCCCATCCTTCCATTGTGATGCAATTTCCCTTCCAGCTGCATCTGCTGCCCCCATGGGGAAGCAGATGAACGCCCTCCTGGCTCTGCACCAACAGGCTAGAAGGATCTGCTCCAGCTGACCCTGCTCCATGGGGACACTGTCTGCACCCCCCTTGTGCCCTCAGAGTAGCTACAAGAGCTCCCAGGGAATGGAGAGTGGAGAGAGAATGACAGGGAATAAAGAATCACAGCCAGCATGGGAGCAGGCAATGCCGGCCGCTCCTCCTTACTCAGGCACACATTTCCAAAGCCTTCTGGAGCTGGCATGAACTGCCCACACCAAGACTCCTAAGTTAGCCCTCAGACTCACCCACAGCCCCTTCTCACCACATGCCTGGGACACAGGCCTCTTCCTGCCCCACACTTCCCCATCCCCCCTCTCCACCCCACAGTGAACAGTCAGTGAGATCAAGTTCCCAACCCTGTGGGCCTTGAAGCCCAATTTCCTTCAGGCCAGGAGAGAATTCCCTGGGGGCAAGATTGGAAAAACACCCCTCTTTCTCAGAGAAGGTCTCACCCAGCCAGAGGTCAGGTGTGGAGAAGCGCCAGCAGACTAGCTCATCCCACAGCACAGAGAAGAACTGAGGCCACCTTTCCTCTCTCTCTGGGGAGCTCCTGCTGCTTTGATGTGGAACAGAGATGACAATGGCAGTAACTGGTGGGGAAGGAGCTTTAAAGCTGCCTTTTAAATGACAGCCATTGTTCTTTGGCAATTTTATGATCAAGGAAGAGAAAGAGGCCTTTTAAGAAAGGAATGTAGCACATTTAAGGAGCCCTAGAGGATTGGAGAAGGTAGAAGAATGAAGTGGCTCCAAAGATGAAGCAGCTCCGAGTGTCTGCAGCCCTGTCTTCCCTGGAGCCCCAGAACATAGGCCCTCAGAAGCAGTTGAGGAACTCCTGGAAGAGGAACCCCAAAGGTCAAGGCCACCCGCTGCTGGTGACCCCCAAAGCTAGATCCAGCAGACATAACATGAGCAAGTGGTGGTCCTCTTCCCAGGACGGTGGTCCTTTTCCCCACAATAAGAGACTTCCTGGAGCAGAGTTAAAGGAGGCATATCCCCCCAACCCAGCCCAGCAAAGGCAGATATGTAGGGAAAAACAGTTAACGCAGATAGGATAGGCCCCGACCCACAGATCTTTCTGGGGTGACCCAGCCTGGAGTGCATCTCAAGAGGCAGCCGTGCGAGGGCTGGTGCCACTGTCTAGCTGGCACAAATGGTTTCCGATCCAGAAACAGAACCCATGCTAGGGACAGACCCATGATCTCCTAGCTCTGTCCTCGGGCACTTGCTGCATTTTCATGTGCCAATACCCCCTCCAGAGTTGGCAACAGAGATCCCCATCTCCAACTACAAGCTCCATGTGCCAGTCCACCTCCATCTCAACTGCAAAGGTTTGTAAGCCAAACACCCTCTTCCCAGAGCCTGTTGACCTCCAAATTTCCCATTTCTGACTCTGGTCCTCTACCTTCCAGGCACTTATCCTCCTCTCTGCTTGATGAGATTCTGTTTCCCCTGGAAAAGCCAAAAGGACTCTTCTCCATGAATTCCTCTTGGCTTTGCTCTTAGTGTCTCTCCTCACTCTAAATTAATGGTTCTCAAAGTGTGGTCTCCAGACCAGCATCATCAACATCACCTGGAAACTTGTGCAGAATGTTGTTCTTTAGGCCCCATTCAAAAGCTACTCAATCGGAAACTCAAGGTAGGGGAGGAACAATCTGTTTCAACAAGCCCTCTATGTGATTCGATGCTGAAGTCTGAGAACCACTGGTTAAAGCCGTGGAACTCCATGACCAGTGTGTGTGCTGATGCTGGCAGCCCGAGCACCACATTTTAAGAACCACTGCCCTAAACCTCTGGAGCACTTCTGTCCCTCCTCTTCATCTGAAACTCAGGCTCCTGACTTGTGCGTAGGCGAAATCGTCACAGGACAAGGCTGAGTCTTGCCTGCCTTTTGGCATCTCCACACTACCCTGCAGATACTCAAAATATAGCTCTTATATTGGAATGAAAAATAGAGGCCCCTGACCTTTGCACATGGTTCTACCACCGAAGAGACAACCTCAAGCCATCAAAAGCCTTTTGCTTTCTCAATAAAGAGCATACAAGACTTAATGGGCTGCATGTCATGAAGAAGCTTGATGATAGGAAAACGCTCCCCCTACCAGATCCCCTCCCTGAGTGGCTGGTGCCTTGAGGTTTGGGCTAGAGACTGCCTGCCAACTACAGCAGCAAGAAAGCATGACAGCCTGCAATGGCTCCCGCAAAGTCTCTAGTACCATTATCATACCAGCACCATAATGGCAAGAAAAAGTTATTTCTATTTTAAATTGTCAATATTAATCTAACGCTTGCGATGAATGAAGTAGTGATGATAAATGGGGTGTTTAATAAAGATGAAAGCTCCAGCAGCCTCAGAGAAAACCTCCTTTGACTTAAAGTTATCGTCTTGATTAAAATTTTCTTTTTTTTTTTTTTTTAATTTTATTTTATTTTTTATTATACTTTAAGTTCTAGGGTACATGTGCATAACGTGCAGGTTTGTTACATATGTATACTTGTGCCATGTTGGTGTGCTGCACCCATCAACTCGTCAGCACCCATCAATTCATCATTTATATCAGGTATAACTCCCCAATGAAAATTTTCATTTTATTATCCTAATCAGCAATCTTTGTTCAATGTGCTACAATTTCTATTTTCTCCACTTAGAGAGATAATTAACAACACTATAAACATATTAAAAGTAAAATGTTTATTAAAATTGCTCCGTTATCCACATTTAACTTATTTTTTAGCAATGCTTCATGGAGACATACCCTTGCCTCCAGGAAGACTTCCCAGAACCAACCTCTCTGGATAACCTCTTCCTGTTCCCAGAGCCCCCAGGGAGCAGACAACCCCTGGTCCCAGTCATACATTCCTGTGTTCAACAACCCTGCAATTTAATCCAGTTTCATTTCATTTCATTCAATCTGACGTCTCTTTATGCAGAGCATAAGAGACTCATTAGTCTCCATTACGAATGTGGGCTGGGGTGGAGATGAGACATAGATGGGAAACTGAGACACCGAAAATACAAAAATGTCCCCAAATTAGTCAATTTTGCATCTCTCTGGAATGCAAAGGTTCATTAATTAAAGGCTCCTAATGAGCAAACAGCCACTAAGCACCAAGTATCTGCAAGACTCAATGGGTAGAAACCACAGCATCACACAACCTAAACACTGTCTCCAAGCAGGGTATCAGGGCACAGAATATCTTGAGCCACAACGGGAAAATTGTTTAGGTTGGATTTTTAAAAACACAACACTTATCCTTATCCAAACATGGAATCTGACTCCCCACATGCGATTTCTGCTCCACAAAATATGGAACACTGAAGCCAGGTGGAAATAGCTCCCTCGGGTGACCCTGTGATACTCCCAAGGGTGCACCCTGGCCAAAGCCTTCTGGTTTCCATTCCCTGCCTTCTTCTTGTCCTCATCTCAGGACAGACCAACAGACTCAGTCACTACCTTACTATGTTCTTCAAACAAGGCTGATTAGGAATCAGGAATTGTCTTCTTCCCTGCGGCCACCAGAAGGTCTGTTGTGTGTGGCTGTCACTCCCACAGAGGACTTTGGTTTAAAAGCACTTAGACACAGCATCTCATTTAATCCTCCCCATGGCCTGGTAAAGTAGGTGGAGTCTCCACATTTTACAGAGGAGAAAACTGAGGCTTAGAAAGGTTAAATATCCAAACACACAACTAATAGGCTGGTGGCTGTCCTAGTCCCAGCTGTCTTCCTGGGGGTCCCTGCTCTAGCACACGCTCCAGCCTCAGGGTGAGTGACTGCATCTGAAGCAGGAGGTGGAGCCCAGCCTTGCCCTGCTACTGTCCAAGTCCTTGGCTCTATGAACAGCCTCTCTTTGTGTTTTTTTTTTTTTTTTCCATGATGTGTGTGTTTTAAACTGAGTCACCTCCGGGTATCCTGGAGCCTTCCACAGGGAAGGCCACATTCTGTTAATCAGCGTGAAACGGCGCGTACCCTCTGACCCCTCAGAAAGGAATGCTTACCAGAGTTGACGACACTTAGGGAAATGGAGGAAACAGCAATCCACAGAGGCCCAGGGGTAAGGGCTATTAATCTCCCGCCACCGAAGGAAATGAAATCATTATGTCTGCAGCTACAGAATCCAAAGGAACAAATTTCCTGCCAGGATAATAAATGGATTCTTTTGTTTTTGCCTTGACTCCCATCACATGACCCTCCCGGCCCATTCCTTATCCGGGTGACTTCGCCGGGTAAATACCCAGAGGTTTCAGTTTCAACCTCAATGATGGACCAGGGTCCATCCCACCAGAGCGTCCCATCAGAACACTCAGTTGGCCTGCTCTGCCTTGCCCCCACGCCTTTCCTTCCCCAACACCTCCTGCAAAGGTGAGCAAGGCTTCCATCCCCTCTGCAAAGACTTTCATGAAGAGGACCATTCCCCCACCCTCAGGCAGAAGCAGATTTTGAAGAACTCCATGGAGAAGAAGGGGGGAAAGCCATTTTACCACTGAACAGGCATCACACAAGATGTACTTTGGAAACAATAATGAATAGTAAATATGGGCTATAAAGTTCCCAGGGCAAGCAAAGGAGCACCCATGCAACGCTCTTGCTGATGTGCGTGGAGGGAACAATGCAAGGCTTGGAAGGTATCGCAAAGGCAGCATTATGGGCAACCTGGGCTCCACTGGGCTGCACTAACACTCCTCCAAATGGGGCCTCAGAGCCCTGCCCTGGCAGATCGCAACGTGCAAGCAATGAACCACTTCATAATGGGCTTCTGTTCGGCCACAACACCGAGCACTCAACTTCTAAAATGGGTCTGTATTTGCAAAGAAAAATTGCTGCTGGCTTAACACACAGCTAGGAGCCCTACTGCCTGGTAAACAGACACAGGGAAAACTTGCTCTCCTGTCCCCTGGGCCTCCAAGGAGAGGCAGTGCCTGAAGGATGAAACACCATACTGATCAGAGGAGATACAACTCCCAAGCACAGGCTGGCAGCCCCACTTCCCCAAAGGTGTGGCCCACATCAGAAGACCCTCTGCAGGTGTGAAGAGAAACGATCATGAGACCTGTTTGATCTGGGCACAAAAAAACCTCCAACTCCAAAGCACATGTCTGTGTGTGTAGGCAGAGGGGCCAGAGGGGTATTGTGTGGGTAGTCCCACTTCCCTAAGAGAGGGCAGGGTGCATCCTCCATGAGAAATGGAATGAGAGCTTGCTAGATGCTCCTCAACTCCACAGAAATACTGTGACATGTGAGTGCTTTGGAACAAAACAGTGGATAAAATGATCATGGCAGGAAAAATAAAATTCTACCTCCTGGAGAGGCAATGTGAGCATGTATATGGCTGTTATTGCTTAAGGTCTGCTGGGATATCTCCTCACACAAGAATTCTGTGGGATGCAGAATGTGGCTGGGTGGTCTGATCTCTCTGCACCCCTGACTCTCTGCCCTGGACCAGAGACCTCGAAGCCACAGCAAAGAGGCATGGACACCAGATCCCTATACCAAATGTCACTCCTGTGGCCACGAAGCATGCACTTCTTCACTCACGCCAGTTGTAGCTATTGCCTACAGCTTTGCAAGTTATTTTTTATGCCTGTCTTTGCCACTAGATGTGTTTCTCCAGAATACAATCTTATTTTATTTATCACTGCATCTGCAGCAAGATGGATGGGTGGATGGATGGCTGGTTGAATGGATGGATAAGCCAGATCACCCAAGGCATATTATCTTCATCAATCCCACATCTTATGGAAAGAAATGAAATTAATAGTTACAAAAAATTACTCCATGACAAGTATTGTTCTAGATGGTTTCTACATCTTCTTTCATTCACACAACTACTCCAAGAATTAAGTTTTATTTTTGACATTTTACAAATGAGAAACTAAGGATCAATAGCATTCTACTGACCCAAAGCCAGGTCTGTAGAATACTCCACATCCAGTATCGAAATGCATAACACTCTCTGTCTGTCATATTTCAGATTATGAGGGCAATAAACATTTGTTGGGCACCTGACTGGTGCCAAGCATCATGCCATGCACTGAAGAGTCACAGACAAATCTGAAGTGGATACAGGTGGAACTCTTTGGTAAGCAGGGGCGGAAACTCAGGCTCTCCAGGGACTCCACAGCTGGGAAAAGTCTGTCACATCAAAACACATGTAAACTGGTAGAGGCTTGTGGCTAGAGCAGAGGGAGGAGGCAAGCAAACCTTCTTTGAAAAAGGAAAAAATGAGCAAAAGTGACAAAAACAACCATCTCAGTATCCTGGAAATTAACTGAAGATGTTCAACAATCTGAGAAGTATTTATGTATCGAAGACTGGAGTTTGAGTAAGAACAGTGTGCACCTGTGGCATTCTTGCCTAGAAATGCACCCTCCTCCTCACCCTCCCCTGAGCTCTGTTGATATGAAGGTTCTGCTAGGGAAGGAAACAGCATGAAGATCATCAAAGCTGTGGGTCAAAGGGGACTCACTTGATTTGGAGTGGTTGGTTATGCCACATCCAGCAGCAGCATCAGTGCAAGTGACGCGCTCAGCAGGTGAGACCATGGCGTGATTGGGGCAAGCAAATACTTGGCTGAGGATGTGCACATACTCAATGAAGGCCAGAGAGGAGCCAACATAGCCACATACTCCTGGCCAGCCCTAAGGCGATGCCTGCGTATAGAACAGTTGAAAGATCCCACTGGAAAGTCAAAACCAGAGACTTCAAAATGACCTGAATTTTGAATGTGCTTTCCTACCTACACACAGATCCAACAGCAGAGAATGTAAGTCTTGAGGCTTAAGGTGCTTGAGCACAACCTCTGTCTAATCATTGGCAGGCCATTAACCTACACAGACCTCTAAGAAGCAAGACATAAAAATAAAAACAAAAATTAAAGCTAAAATCTGAACCAACACAAAAGTGGTCACATACCATAGAGAAGACATATTTCACAGATTAGCCCAAGCAAGTTACTCAGCAAACAAAGAAACCAGTAACAACATCATCATTCAGGGGGAAAAATAAGACCCAGAGTTGCTACAATACGTTATCTTAAATGTCCCATTTTCAACAGAAAATTATGACACATCCAAAGAAACAAGAAAGCGTAATTCATACTCAAGAAAGAAAGCAATCAATAGAAACTATCTATGAGTCCTCAGATATTAGATACAGCAGATGAAAACTTCAAAGTAGCTCTTATAAATATGCTCAAAAACCTAAATAAAACCATTTTTAAATGACTGGAGAAAGTATAACAATAAGGAACAGAAAAATAGAGACCATCTCCTAAAAGACAGAAATTATTTTAAAAACTAAACATAAATTATGGAGTTCAAGAGAACAATAACTGAAATGAAAAACTCACTAGAGGAGCTCAATAGAAAATTCAAGATCGAAAGATTTAAAATAATCAACGAATTTGAAGATAGATCAATGGAAATTATGTCCAAAAAACAGGGAAGAAGATTAAGCAAAAGGCAACAGAATCTCAGAAATCCACTGATAAACATCAAGCACATCAACATACATGTGATAAAAAAAATTTCCAGATAGGAAAGTGAAAGGGGGAAATAAAAACATTTGAAAAATAATGGTTTAAAACAGTTCAAATTTAATGAGAAACATCAATCTGCACACATCCAAAAATCCCAACGAACTTCAACTAGGGTAATACAAGGAGATCCACAACTAGATACATCATAGTCAGACTGTTTAAGGACAAAGACAACATTTTCAGTGCCACAAAAGAAAAGAAAATAACATACAGAGAAACATCAATGTGATGAATATGACTTCTTTTCCGAAACAATGGAAGCCCAAAGGTAATGGAATGATATTCAAAGTGCTAAAAGAAACAAACTATCAACCAAGAATTCTATGTCCTAGAATTGGACGTAGAATTCTATATCCAAGAAGTGAAACTATCCTATAGAAATGAAGACAAAATAAAAACATTCCTAGACAACCAAAGCCAGAGAATTTGTCACCAGCAAATCTGCATAAAATACAAACAAATACTAAAGAATGTTATTCAAGATTAAAAGAAATGACACCAGGAGGTAATTTGAAAACAGAGGAAAAAAATGAAAAGCATTGGAAACGGTAAATATGTGGGTTAATATAAAGAGTCTATGTCTTCTCTAACTTTCTTAAAAGTAATACAATTACATAAACTAATAACACTGTATGAGTTTATATCATATATCAGTGTAATGAATCCATCATTAATAGCACAAAGGAGGGGTGAGGACATGCTTCATGGAGGAGAAGCCACTTGAACCACCCCATTAAAGATGTGTGGAATATTAAAGGATGGAAACAGTGGGAAAAGTACTCCAGGCAAAGAGCTTTGAACAATCAAAGGTGTGGAGATGGGAAAGACATGTTTGAAGAAGAGCAAGTTGTCTTATTTTAGAGCCTTGGTGATAGAGAAGGTTAGAAAAGTCAGTTGCAGGTAATTAAGGAGGTCCATGGAAAGCCAAGCTAAGGAAATAGGACTGGGTTTTACCCAATTAAATGGAACCTAGAGGAATTTTGGGTTTTGTTTTTAATTAGAAGAATTAGTTTTTCTAATGGGTGCCTCAGGAAGGATCTTCTGACTGCAGGCATTGGAATGGCACAGGCCCAGGATGGAGTAGGTACTGGATGAACAGGGCTCTGATGGCATTAGCACAGAAGAGTGAACTGGGGTGAGGCTGGTGTAAGGGAGGTCTCCTAGGAACCCAACTGTCTTTATCTGTGTGGGCTGCTATAACAAAATACTATAGAATAGGTAGCTTATAAACAACAGAAATTTATACCTCACAGTTCTAGAGGCTGAGAAGTCCAAGATCAAGGCACCAGCAGATTTGGAGTCTGGTGAGGACCCACTTTCTGATTCATAGACAGCAACTTCTCCATGTGTCCTCATACGGTGGAAGGAGCAAGTTAGCTCCCTGGGGTCTCTTTTATAAGGCACTAATCCCATTCATGAAGGGGCCGCTGTCATGACTGACCTAACTACCTCCCAAAGGCCCCAGCTATTACTACCATCACCTTTGAGGTTAGGTCATAAGCATATGAATTTTGGGGGATCGCAACCAGACTACAGCACCACTCTGACAATGTGTGGGGATGTCTATGATGTCCCCTTACTTTTATCCTTTCCCCAGCTCTCAAACTCTTTGGAAATGAGTTCAACCAAGAAAAACCAAAGGGGAATATCGTTAAGTGGCAAACAACCCATATGAATAAAGACATAAGAGAATTTAAATCCAGACTACGCCAGACACTATACCAATCACCCCAAGTTCCCCCATTTAGGAGGAAAGAGATATTTTATTAAACCCATTTTACGGGTGGGAGGGGGAACTGAGGACACATTTCCTTAAGGTCATGCAGAGAGTAAGCCAAAGTAGGATTCAAATGATTGTGAGCCTGATTCAACATTTATACTCTTCTCACAGTTTCAGTCAGCTCTTCTGAGTGAGACGGTGTTCACTCCAAAGAGTCAGCTTTTAAATCAAATACATCAGTGAAATAAGTAGAGGAAATCTTTTTATGATGTAGTCACCCCTGCCTCCTTTCAGGAATCTCTCATCCTACTACCCCCATCCTTGTGAAGCCTCCCTAGAAAGCAAAATACCTGAGCTCAGCAGTGTTCAGTGGTGAGCAACCTTGATACCTCCCTCCCATCCCACCTACAGAGTGACAGGACATAAGCCTTTGAGGGGCAGCAGTGACACCAGCAGCATGAGCAGCAGGTTGAACAAGGGCCCTGGTACAGGAAGCCCTGCTCCTCTAAGGCTTCCTGGCTGGGTCTGAACTTGGCTGGGACAGGCAGAGCATCTAACCTATGTTCTAGAGATGTCCTGGCTACTGCCTGCCACCCACATCAGAGCTTTTCCTGGAAACCATGAAAACTCCCTGGAAGTGGGAGAAGCCACCAGTCCCCAAGCAGCATCACTCAGTGCCCACTTCTTGATACACACAGCCTCTCCTGGTGGAATGAGGGGAGATATAGTTGAAGAAGGGGGCTCTGAGAGGGAGGGAAACCAGGGAAGGGGCCTATACCCCGGAAGAAGCCCCAAGATAGCGCAGGCATTGCGGTGCAAAACCCACCCTTCCTGATAACACCTGCATTGTTACGTGACTGGCCGGAGACTGCTGTTACAGTAATGAGCCAATCCAGAAATGAGCTGGAGGGAGATCGCAGCCAGAGTCACTAAATCCCACCCCGTGCTGGAAGCTTCCCAGGAGACTCTTAAAGGGAGGAGTTGTCACACCTGTCACCAAAAGAGAGGCTGAGGGCCAGTCAGAGACCTCATATTTACAATGTGTACTAGTTCTATGCTCTGTAAAATGGCACCCAGATTGCAATGTTCTCACCAACTTCATAAAATACATTTTATTAGGATTGTGGTTCTGACTCAAACAACTTCATAAAATTTTCTTTCTTATGAAGTGGGTGCTCTTACATACTCACTTCTTTGAAAGACAGTTCAATTGCCAAGAGCTATATAATTAGGTCTGGGCACTGAGAAACTATTTTTAAAGGATTAGGGCATACTTAGGCTATTTGTGCTGCTTTAATTTGAAGTCTCTAATGCATCTGAGAGCCAGATTGATTTTATTTGGCCGATACAGAGCTGTAAAAGAAAAAAAAAAATGCATTTTTGTCAACATTTAAAACTTGGGGATTTTTATCCAGTGAAAATCCAGAAGATGAGGCAATGCCCATATAGCTAGAAGGGGCAGGAGTTCACCTATTCACAGAGTCCCCACCAGGCAACCTGACCTGGTTATGAAACCTATGGGCCCCCAGTAGGCATCTGGGTCTAGAACACCTCCTTTAGGTCAACCACAAACTTTAACATTGTCTACTAGAGGCAAAGCCCTGGACCAGGCACTATGGAGAACAAGGAAGTAAGCCCTGGGCCCTGTGCCATAGTGATGTGTGCTGCCTGGGGAGACAGACGGATGCATAGAAATAGCTGATTCAAGGAGGAATGCAAGTTAGGCACTAACGGAGGTGCCAAGTGGAAGGGAGTGTAGAAAAAAGAGATTTCTTACCAGGAGGCAGTGGAATAACATGGTCCCATAACTCAATGCAATCTCCCTGCTCCTGTCCCAGGACCTCATTGTGGGATGCCTCAGGGTCTCAGGGACTCCTTGAGGAGGTCTCTCAGTCATAGCCCATCCTGAGCAAATCCTCAACAAGGCACATTCAGCCTTTCACTTGTTTATTAAACAAATGGTACCTCTGGGGCATGCAGCAGAATCACCTAGAAACTTTTCCACTCCCCACCCAAAAAGGTACCATCATCTATGCAGTTGGGCTCCCTAATAGGGGGCCTGGAAGACACTCAGCATATGTCTGAGACCCATCCCCCATTACTCACCACTGTCCTGTCTTGTGCCAGACCATATCCCAGGGCACTGCCCCTCTCTCATTCTAGTCAGAGGCAGCCTGGCAGGAAGTCATGACTTAGTCTGGAGCACAGAATAGGGCGCTCTAGGTCCTATGCCTGAGGCATGGCACAGCAGGGCCTTCTCAGTGCCCAAGGGCAGAGGCGTTTTCAGGACATGCCTGCCCTTCTGCCTTTTAACCTGAGACACCTTAGCTCCTGTTGAATTGTCAAATTTCCGTCCCCAGGATTTGCTTTCTTCCATGCCCATCTCACAGCAGTGAAGGATAACATAGCTGGAACTGCCAAGAACAAAGGAACAAAGGAACTGACTCTAAAAGTCCAGGTGAAGCTCAGATTAGTCATCTAACAATTACATGGAAATAAGCAGCAGCCAGTAACAAGCATGGTGAGGGGCAGGGATGTGTCTGCTGAGCACAGTTACTATGAGCACTTAAGCCTCTGCAGAATCAGGAGGCAGTGAAGGAAGAACGACAAGTCTGGTCCTTGGCCTGAAGAGTTGCTTTCACATGCTGACCGTGTGGATTTCCCTGTTAACTTCCCTGCATATGTAAAACAGAAACAATATTTTGGGCTGTCTATTGAGACTCAAATGAGGTAACATATGTAAAACACTTGATACAATGCCTAGCACACAGTAGGCAGTCGTGTACAAATATTTGTTCTTTTACCTGAATATTAATTGATGAATTAATGAATAAATATATAGTAGAAAAGAAATAATTTACTTGAACATGTTACAGACTGCTTCTAATTATTTTGTTTTTGATGCTTTTATTTGGATCTGCCTAGGGGAAGAACGTTTGCCTCCATTTTCTAGCTCCAAAGTTGCATTCTGGAAAGCAGTCTCTTTTTATTTACTTCTCTTGTAATTAGGGTACACTGCCACCAGGTGGCGGTGGCTGCTCTGAGCTCATCACCAAATTATAAGACATGATTTGTCTTATTAATAGATCCAGATATACCCATGAATTTTCCAGATATTAATTTTCAAAGAGCAATAAAGGCTACATGTGATTGATTATAGTATTCTATTAAGTGAAGGATTTTTTAAGAGGAGGGTGCTAAGCAATTACTCTCCCATGATTCTGAGCATAGCATGAGAGGATATGGTTTGAAATTTGAGCATAATAGATGACAGATACTAGAAAGGACTCACTGACCCACAGGATGATAAAATTTTAGTATAAACTGTTAGGAGAATCCATGGGGAAGACATTTGGGAGATGTCCTAAGAGCCAAAATAAGCCCAGGGAAACTGAGGGGAGAAAATGCTAGAAGAGGAAATCAGGAAGCCAAGGTTTCCTCTTGGTTCTGCTTCTAATACACCGTGAGACTTTGACCAGATCAGCAAATTTTCCTGTGCCTCAGTGTTCCTTCTACTCCTGTAGAAGAGAATGACAGATTAAATGATTTCTTAGAGCCCCCATGACTTCAGCTAACATGAATCTTACACCTTTTTCTGTTGCATCTCCCTGATCCTCTGTGGTGATGACAACTGCACCCAGACCAGAATCTCAGAAGGCTTGTTACATTCCCATGCAATGAGAAGCCTGACCATCCATGGGGCATGAGTGTGTTGGGGGCAAGAGCAGGGCAGATGCATGGCCCAAGACCCACGATTCCCTACAGCCTCCCACATAATCCTGGAGCTGAGCCCAACCAGGCAGCACTCCTGTTCTGTACTCCTCATACTCCTGCCCTCACCCCCTGCCTATTCATAAGGTCCATCCAGGTACTGTTTCCTCTTTCTCTATGGCTATGTAATGTCCAGTGCCTGCTCTGGGGTCAGAGATAGCAGGTACTGTCTTCTCTTTCTCTACGGCTATGTAATGTCCAGTGCCTGCTCTGGGGTCAGAGATAGGAGGTTATGACAGCATCTAGAGTGCATCTTGAAAGAAATTGCATGAATGAGGCCACTCATGCTCCTCACCTTCTTTTTAAATTTTCCTTGCATAGAAACTGTTAAAAATTCCATGAAATAGCCCCCCAAACACCTAGCTCTCTCATACTGGCTAATTTCCAATGTCTGGGGGCCAGAGCAGAGCATTCTTTTGGAGTTCGTTCTTTTGGCAAACCATGCCTTTCTAGATACAAGCAGGAAAGCAAGGCCTAAAGAAGTCCCCAGCTAAGAATGCCTTTCTTCTCCCTACTAGGGTGCAGCCCAGAGGACACCCAGTCTCACCAGCCCTACCCCTTCCCTGCACCAACAAGGTGTAGTTGCCCCCTCCCCGCCATCTCCCAGGACAGACAAGGGCATTCTGCAAAGCATCCTGGACTCAATGGGAACCGTCTGATGGTCATTCTAGAGTTTCTAGAAACAACTTCTGAATCCACATGAACCCAGCAGGATGAAAGGATTCTTTGACAATAAACTGGATTTTAGGACATCCATGTTTAAAATTAATTTCAACTTAAAAAATATTAACTTGTTTTTTTGTAACCAAATAGATAAGCTGAAGTTTCAAGATAAAATCATGGAATAGAGGGTATACCTTTTCGTTATGTAGTGCTTAAAAGATCAGATTATTTTAATATATTTAAAGAGACGTTTTACAAATAGGTCCCAATATGCACCTGACGCACTGGTTGCTTGTATTCTCCAGAGCTGGGCGAGGATCAGTATTTAACTGCAGGGGACATCTTGGCATCCAGCCGCATGAACGACTAGCTATCATCCTTTTGCAATATCAATTCCATGTGTCAAAGCTGAGAGTGAACATGTTAAGACATGGATATTTGCTGATGCATAATTTTAAAATGTCATCCAGGTCAACTAAAGCCACTTATCTAAACTTACCAGAATATTAAAATGAAAACCAATAATAGTAGTCTATTCTATTGACAGAAAAACAATATCTCCTTTCTTTAGACAAACTTATTCCAGATTAATCACTAGGGAATTAAAAAAACAGGGGAGCTCCTATTTCTTTTCCGGTCAATGGATTAACAGGAAGGAGAAAGTAAATGTCAAAGTAGCTGCATAATGAAAGACCTTAAGTTTCCTATCTTGATTACGTTTAAGCTGATTTGTATTTGTTGTTAATTTACAGAGCCTGTGTATCACATCTATAACTAAAATACTAACAGTGCATTTGTTAAAATGTGCTTCTGTTGAATGTAAATGTTCATAATATATGGATACGTGATTTTAACCAAATACAATAATTGTCTATTTTTTCTGTTATCTGTTATTTACTTAATGAAGTATAGTTTTTAAACCTTCACCAAATTATATATCACATCATGTATATTTGTTACATTGAAGATGGTTTGGCCTCTTAATTTTATAAATATCTGCTTCAATCTGTTATTTACTTAATGAAGTATAGTTTTTAAACCTTCACCAAATTATATATCACATCATGTATATTTATTACATTGAAGATGGTTTGGCCTCTTAATTTTATAAATATCTGCTTCAATTTGTGCTAACATATTAAATTCCTAAAAGATTACTATATTTTCAGGTGCAAAATTAAAACTAGAAAATTAAGCAATTCTTTAAATGCACCTTTTAAAGCAAAAACTGCATCTTATTTATGGAAAACAAGGAGTTTAAATCCATTATTAAAATTATTTTTTAATTTTAATAATGGATTTAACTCAGAAAACTGAGTATAATAGGTGTTTAAATCATGCCTTGCATTGACCGTTGCTGTCAAATCAGTCTGAGAATAATGGAATCTAATTGTGCCTTGGAGGGATGCTCAGTGTGTCCACTGTGGCCTCATGGGACTGGATGGCTGTGTCCAGCCAGATGCCCCGTGGACAGCTCTCCATGAGGGAGGGCCCATCCTCTCCCCCTTTCTTCAGATACCCTTTGCCTTCACTTCTGCCGTCAGATGGAGTGTCCACAGAAGGCACAAACGACTGACTGTGATACAGCCTTTCACTAAAACCTTATTTATGAAGAAGCTGCTGACTCTTGGTAGTGTGCCAGTCATTTCTATGTTTGGACCAAAAGAGCTTCCATGCCTGAAGCCTCCAATCTGTGACCAAAGGAGCCCACAGGGCAGGGAGACAGGAGCCCTGGGGTGAAGGAAATGACAATGTGGGGTCAAGAATGAATAGAGCCCTGGGAGCCCCGGAAACCTTGACACCCTTTTGCTGCTCACTTTCCCAGACCTCCTCCTCCCCACTCAGGCTATTCCCTTCACAGAGACACCCTCAAGGATCAGGAGTCTTTCCTCTCACTGCCAACTCCAATGTATGTCCCACCTGGCTTGATAAATCAGGTGCTGGAATTGACTTTGGAGCCAGACCACTCTGGGCTAGAATCTTGGCTCCTGTTGTTTTTACTTGCCTTGAGCAAATCACTTCACCTCTCTGGTCTTCCCGGTCCTTATCTATAACGGGGCAGGGGTGGGGGGGAAGGGTTGTGGTCAAGATTCAAAACAATGCAAGTAAAGGCACTGGCACCATGCCTGGATGCACCATCTGCATCAGCAAATGTCATGTTCACATGTGCATATGTCTGTGTTCCTCACTACCAACCCCTCCACAGGGCTGAAAGTAGCAATCACGTGGGCTGGAATACAGAATCTATCACCATTAAACGTTGTCCAGCTTAGGGCAGGAAAGGGGTCTCCTGTGTTCTGACTCCAGTCCCACTGGGATGGAGCTTGTTTCTCTGGAGTTTCCACCACCTCCAACGCTGCATGCCAGCATTTCTCGCCTCAGGCAACAGCTCTGCTAAAGCACTATGATTAGGAGTGACACACCTGCTCAGATGTTAACACAGCTACTCCTGCAGTTACCTGGCTTCTGAGAGAATCGAGAACCTGATTCCCAGACACCTTGTGGAAGCCAAGAAAGAGAGACTGCCAACCCATTACACCACAGGTCCAGCCAACCGTGAGAGTGCGTCTCTAAATTACCCCCTGTTCACTTGACTGAGGAAGTAGCATTTGTTTTTATTTTCCAGGACAGACAGTCAATCACTCGTAGGTGACAGAAATAAAGATAAATACTACCCATTGAACTTTAAATCAAAATACTAATCCCAGGCTGACTTCTCTGTCAAGGTCTGACACTGAAATAATTCAGCAGGTTTTGATTATGCCCAAAATTAATGCTCTGGTGGAGATTATGTCTATTAATCACAGATTCTGATGGCATAACTGCTCATATTCATCCGCCGGGTGACATCCAACACTCTTCTGATGGCCAGGAGACCTTCACCTGGATGTCCTCAACTTATGGATTACCAGCCAACCTCCAATGAGGAGTATGAGCCAAAGGATCATAGGGTCATCCAAGACGTAGCTGGAGGGGGCCGTGTCCTGAACATAAAAAGATGTCAAATCATTGTTCTGTCTTTGCTAAGGACCAAGCAACAGGAACTTGGGCTGGCCAACAGGAGTCCCACAAAAGGCCCAAGGGTGGCCCCTGGGGATGACACCCAGTTGTGATGTCACACTGCAGACAAGCCCAAATAGCCAGCAGTCACATTCCAAAAGACTATCGGGAGTCAGGAGTTTGTTGTGTGTGAGGGGAAACAATTTTTCTTAACTCTGGAGGTCTACTAGAGAGGAGAGTTAGGAATCCAGATCGGAAGATCACACGTGCATTTGATCTCCACACTGCTGCACTCCTGAAATCTCCCCTCAGTCTGACCTCTTCTGCAACAAAAATGTATTTATCACTTACTATTTACCAGGCTCTGTGCTAGGCATTTGGGATATGTCTGAACAAAACAGATCAAGGTCCTTGCTATGGGCTTGCATTCCAGGGAGTTTTAAAAGCCCCCTGGTTCCTGGAGTTTCTCATCTCCTGCCTAGTCTTCCTTCCTGCTCTCTAGTTGGTCTAGTTAGTCTTTTTCTCCACCACACCCCATCTTAGATGCCTCCCCTCCACCATCCAAGTGTCAGAGCGGCTTTCTTAAAGCTAAATTTGCCTAAAATCCTTCAGTGGCTTCTCTGCCTAAGGTTGAGAATCCATCCTCTCATAATGCTCTGAGGCCTCCATAACTATCTCTACTTATTCCTATAGACTAAACTCAGCCAATTCCCCTTACAGCAAATGGTGCTCCAGAAATACAGGGCAGACAGTAGAATCTCGGCACACACTGTGCTGGGTGACCCTCTGCCCTTCTGTTAGCTGTTCACTTGCCAGGCAGGCCCTTTATCCCTCATCCCTGTTCTTCACCTCCCCATGCTTAGAGACTCAGCCTCACAGGAAGCTCCTCCAGACACCCTCAGGCCTGGCCAGGCCCCACTCTGGGACCCCACAGCATACTCTACCTCCTTCAGTCCTGGCACCCATCACACCGAATTGTCATCACCTGCTCATTTGCTCGCTGCTCATATCTCCCAAGAGACTGAACTCCATTTAGCCTGAAACAATGCTTTACACATTTTGTAGTCCCAGCACAGTGTCTGGAACATATTAGGTGCTCAATGAAAGTTTACTATCCTGAACCAATCATGCCATAAAACCTAACCACCCTTTAGTACATTGTTTCCATGGGAAAATTGTGTTCCAAGTTCTGCCTGGCCTGTCGGGGACACAGCTCACCCACTCACAGTCCTAATGACAAGAACATGAGTTCATCCAGCACATTCTATCCTGGGAAGTCTTTCCCATCAAAGCAGAGGGCCTGGGGACAGGGTGGCAGGGGGGCAGGGTCACAGGGTCAGTTTTGCACCCCCAGCAGGCCAAAGCTAAGGAGTCTAGGTGGATTTGTCCCTAAGGCCTCACTCATGGGGGTGCTGAGAGTCCCATGGGACCCCAGGATGGCTTTTGCCTGATGTTGACTTATGGTCTCTAGGACATTATCCCTGAAGTTGAGCACACAGGGCTGGGATCAGGTCACCAAGGGCATGTACTCCTGAAACTCAGACTTCCACCTGCAAATATTCAAGCCTCTTCTTCTCCAACCAGAAAAAAATTCATTTATAAAGCACTTTTTAAAAAACAGCATTACTGGCCATGGCTAAGACCTAACCAATACCAGTACCTTCTAAAAGTGAGAATCACATAAACCATGAGTGACTGAACACAACATTAAATACGCTGAATTGCAGGGTTAGGAAGTTGTCTCCTTTTCAATTCTTTGTGGTTCTCTGATTGTGACAGAAGAAAGTTTCAGCTGGAGACTTGTATATCATTAGCTCTTCTCTACCACTTGCTAATTTCATTTTTAGGAATTGAGAGCCGGTTTCAGACTCAGTCGAAAGTTAGAGTTCGATGACATCAACTTCATTTGTCCACATGTTTACTGTCACTTTCAATTTGTGATAAGTGAGATTGTTTTCCACTGACAATGATGGAATCAAGTTTCCTTCCAAAAATACCTGTATTTAAGGTTTTCAGTGAATTAAGGAAAAATATTACATAATAATGGTACAGTTTGTATGTGGGTAAGGGGGAACTCACAGCAGTGATACTGGGGTGACTAAAGCCGGAAGACAGAAGAGGAACCGCCATGAACAGGTCTCAGGGTGATGCAAGGACTCAGACACCTCACTTGAAAGTTTGGAAGTTTCATTACCTCATGACCTGTCTCAGATTTCTTCTCAGTTCTGTTTGCCATGGCCTTGCTCCCAGCCTGGCTTTGGCTCCATTCTTTGAGGCCTTTGGTTACTTTCACAAATGCCCTTGTGCACCCCTGTTGAAGGCCCTCTACAGCCTTCCCAGCTCTGTCTTGCATGTTGACGTTGGGTTGTCAGATTCAGCAAGCCAACAAGCAACAGAACACCCAGTTAAATGTGAATTCCTGATAAACAGTGAATTATTTTCTTAGAATAAGTGTGCCTCAAATATCGCATGCAATATGTCAATGTGTGTCCCACACAATATTTTGTGCTTAAAATACCCAAAACTAAAAAGTATCTATTGCTTACTTGGAATTCAGATTTAGTGGGCATCCTGTATTTTATCCAGCAACCCCACCCTGCCATGATTCTGAACAATGTTGCTCTCACAAGACGTTAGCACAACTGGACAATTTCTGAAAGCATCGTTGATATTTTTCTTTTTCAGAGTAGCAGCCCCACATTCTCTCAAGCATATCATAGAAACATCCAAACAGGTTCAGTTCTCCCTCAATAGGGTTGAACCAAGGAAGAATATAGAATCTCCTCTTTGAGAAATCAGAAATTCTCAGAAGCATGTATTGCTTCTGTAATCACAGTTTGTTATAAAACAGGGGACAAAAAGCTACCAGGCCAAGCCACAATGGCCTGAAGGCAGGGAAAGTAGCTGTCCTTCCATGGGTAGAGAAGCAATGTTTAGGAAAGTGAAGGGATCAAGAGTCAGCCTAACCACAGGGGGAAAAGGGTCTTTGAGGACATGGCAGCAGCTTGTGGGAACTTCTGTGGAGATGTCTGAAAGGAAGGAGGAGGCATCAGAGGGGTGGGATAGGCAGAAGCAAACTTCTGTTACTTTTTTGGAATCAGATAGGGCAGAAAGGTCCCTAAATTTTGTGAACTTGAGGAAGGAAAGCTGGGGAAAGTGAGGATGAGAAAGGGTGAAAGGCCATGGCCCAAGAGTATCTAAGTCTGCCCAGCTGTGGGATTGGGCAGCTGTTCTAGAACTGTGGGATCAGAGTCCTGCTCAACAGGCCATAGCTCCCCTTGTGGGAATCTGTAATGCTGTGGACCCACTCTTGGCCTCCCAGCTGCCCTCCCCTGCTCCAGGGCAGGTTAGAGGCCACACTTGCAAGTGTTTTCATAAATGTGGGAAGCAATATGCAGGAGGCAGGACACTGGGTCCCAGTTATACCCACGAATGGCCCCCTTCTGATCCCTCTTCTAACCAGAGACTACTCTGGAATTTCTTTATTGGAAGGGTTTAGGGGAAGCACTCTGGTTACATGGAAGATGCTAGATGCTACATATTCCTGGGAGTTTGCATGAGAGTAGGAAGTCATTGTCCATTTTAAGAACAGAGAGAAAGCTGATGGAGGGTAGGAGGAGTTTAAAATCCCTTCCTCGAGGCCCTTGCTGAGGTTTCCACTTGGCACTCATCATCCAGGGCTTCTACCCTTTCTTTACTCGGTCTGTAGCACCCTCCTAGTGAGGACAAAGGTGTCAGACTCTCCAGGGCAGAAGGCATTTCAGCATCCTGTGGCCCACCAGACACCAGCTGGGAGGGCAAGTTTGCATCTGTGGCCCAAGGCCAGGCAGAGGTCAGGCCAGAAGGGAACCCTTGAACATGGTCTTGCCCATCAGCCTGCCAAGGACTCCCAGAACACTCTCCTACACGTTTCCTTTTTGAGAAGGAAAAATAATAATAAGCATCCCCTTCCCAGAAAAGCCCATGCTTTTTGCTAGTGGCTTCAACCATGCTAAATATCTCTGAGCGCTTCCCTCACCTGCCATGCTCGTCAGCCCAGATCCCCATCTTCAGATCAAAATTCCCCAGAGTTGCTTGGAAGACTCCCCCACCATCCTCAGGACAGTGTGCATGTATGTTAATAAAAATTAAAATCTTAATTTAAAATGTTTTTAGGCCAGGCGCAGTGGCTCAAGCCTGTAATCCCAGCATTTTGGGAGGCCGAGACAGGCGGATCACAAGGTCAGGAGATCGAGACCATCCTGGCTAACACGGTGAAACCCCGTCTCTACTAAAGAAAAATATAAAAAAAACTAGCCAGGCGATGTGGCGGGCACCTGTAGTCCCAGTTACTTGGGAGGCTGAGGCAGGAGAATGGCATAAACCCGGGAGGCGGAGCTTGCAGTGAGCCGAGATCGCGCCACTGCACTCCAGCCTGGGCAACAGAGCGAGACTCTGTCTCAAAAATAAAATAAAATAAAATAAAATGTTTTTAAAGATAAAAGAGATCAGAAGAAATATCATTTTGCAATAAAGGCAATAGTAGGAAAACTTGCGAAATGTGACATGCTATAGGTGAGACAGCACTACCATAGTACTGTATGTGTGTTAATTCCCTGACTTTGATTATTGTACTGTGGCTAGGTAAGAGATTTTATTGCTTTTAGGAAACAGACACTGAAGTAATTAGGAGTAAATGGGCATGTCTGTGACTTATTGTCAATCGATTCTGAAAAGAACAATTACATGTATATATGGCACATATGTGTGCAGGGGAGGAATGAGTGCAATGTGGTAAAATGCTAACGCTGGAGAAATGCAGGTGAAGGGCTGTATTAGCTTCCCAGGGCTGCTGTAACAAAGTACCACCAACTGGTGACTTTCACAACAGAGACTTATCATCTCTCAGCTCTGGAGGCAGAAATCTGAAATCATGGTGTTGGCAGGGTTGGTTCCTTCTGAGGGCTGTAAGGCAGAATCTGTTCCAGGTCTCTCTCCTAGCTTCCGACGGTTTGCTGGCAATCGTTGGTGTTCCTTGGCTCACAGACACATCACTCTGATCTCTGCTGTCATGTTCTCATGGCGCACTCCCAGTGTGTATGTCTGTGTCCAAATTTCCCCTTTTTATAAGGACCTCAGTCATGCTGGAATAGGGACCTATCCTATTCCAGTATGGCCTCATCTTAATTTAACTGCTTATTCTGCACGGACCCTCTTTTCAAATAAGGGCACATTCTGAAGTTCTGGGGATTAAGATTTTAACATACCATTTTAGGGGGACACAATTCAATCTTTAAAAAGAATATACTGGAGTTATTTGTAATATACTTAAAACTTTTCTGTAGGTCTGAAATGATTTCAAAATTAAAAGTTTTTGCAAAGATAAACAGAAAGAAGCTCTAAGAAGGTTTGAAGGGAAGGTGTGCAGAGGAGGAAAGCATTATTGAAGGGATGCCTTTTCAGAGACACATGGTTCTAAAAGCCCACCAGCAAGACAGCTTTTGAGAGGTACCAAGTTGCCTTCTCCTGATAGGTCCTCACGGCCCCAGGACAAAGAGAGTCCTCTGCTCAACCACTCCCACCCCCAAGGTCTTACCTTGGAGAGGAAACTCTCATGATTTGGGTTGAAAACATGAATTTATTTTTTCCCTCCAAAACAAGCTTAGAGCAGAGCACACTTGCCCAGCATCTCAATAGATGCTAGTGGTGGTTAATTAAAAGAATGTTGCTAAACAAAGACAGCTAAATAATTGTGTGTCTCACAGAATTTTATTCCTTAACTTGTATCTCTTAAAAATAGCACACTCCATATGAGAGTTTTCCTTTTATTCAAATCATGTCTGAGAAAGAGTGCATTTATACAGCAGTACTTCATCTACTCAGAGGAGGAAGGAGCCCCAGGAATTGGTAAGCATTCCCCAAAACAGGGTATGACCTGGGTGATCAGAGGGCCCCAACCCCGCCAGCCTCCTGCAGCTCATGTCTCAGTCACTCAGACCTCCTCCTTTATCATGTCCAGGGATGGGACCCTGCAGATACAGGAAATCTTGGGGTGGCATCTTTTTAACTAGGAACTTCTCACACTTGAGAAGCATCACCAAACCAATCCAGGTGTCTATGCCCTGATTTGGTGCCCATACACGCCCAGGACTGCACTGAGTATCTCCAGGAAGCACCATTAGACCCCTTCCCTGGCCTGCCGCCTCCTTCTGGTTGGGGATGCCCTGCAATCCCCAAGTGTCCCTCAAAGGGCCATTCTCCATCCTCCATCCTTGCCAGTCACTCCTGGTCAATGGCAGAGAATGGAAATAGCAGTAGGCAGAGCATCAGGTAGGGTCTTCACTTCTGTCTGTGCCCCAAACTCACTGCCTGACCCTGGGGCAGTAATTCAGCCACTTGGGATCTCAGGTTCCTGATCTATAAAATGATAGCTCAAGGCAGATGCTAGGAATTAACACTTATTTTTCAAGTGTAATGGCTCAACTAGGGACTAGGCTCCAAGAAAGTTCTAACTAGCCAGGAAAAGAGCAAAAGGACAGTCTCTTAGCCTAAAATGCTCCCTTTTTTTCTCATCCCACTTGGGAAGCTGAGAGAACCATGCCAAACTTCTCATTACACTATATTCAAAGTCATATTCATCATGGGTCTATTAAGACTCCATGATCTCTTTTGGCTCCTACTCACACATTGTTCGTTTTACCTACAACCTTTGCTGCAGTGATCTTCACCAGCCCTTCACGAAAAGCCCCAAATGCCACTAACGTGAATTTTGCACATTTATTCCAACTTCGTGGAAACTATCCAATGGGCCAACTTCCCTCAATGGGACACCACAAAAGAGAAGGCAGGAGTCTATAGCACAGGGTCTCAAAGAAGGAAGCCACCCATGGACTAGGTGGTCCGGAAGGCTACCTCAGTTCACGAAGATTTGAAATAGGCCAAAGGGTACGGAACGGTTCAGATGGAAAGGGTGAAAAATGAGGGCAGGAAAAAAAGCATAAGCAAAGAGATGCTGGTGAGGAGAGAGGATTGCCCATCTGAGGAAGAGCCCAGCAAGACAATGAGGATGCCAGGCAGACAGGCAAGCAATGCAGGGGGTGTGAATGAAAGGCTTTGCAGGTCGGTTTCTGCCAGCCAACACCCACTCACCCTACTTTTCCTAACTGTCTGTGTATTCTTGATTTGCAATTTCACCCCTCCCCATTCTCAGTCTCTGCCTTTAAAGTGCCGCCTCCACCCCAGCTCCCCAGGGGAAGGAGCAATATAGGCCAATCAGTGAATTCTAGCCCCTACACATGTTGACTGGTTGAGAACCAAACATGTTACACACTGAAACTGGGATCAATCACAATAACCCTCAGGACTTGTGCAGGAACTACCAAGAAATTAGTCTCCCTGTTTCTGCTGTAGTCAGAACATAAACCTGATGACCACGATGGGTGAGCTTTAGGCTAACCCAGAGGAAGTGGGGCTGAAGACAGAGGAACAGTCCCAATAACATCTTAAAAGTAGTCATGCCTGAAACTAGTATTGCACAGTACTTTCAACCACAGGAGCCCATAAGAAGTGTGTGTGTGTGTGTGTGCACGCACACGCACACGCGCATCTGTTGATTTTGTTTCCTGTCACTCAAAACCAAAATAATTATAATGGGAAGCTTAGGTTATAGAGAAGAAGCACTAGACTAAGGCGTTAGAGAAGCCTGGCCAGATTCCAGCATTACAATATAGTAATTGTGTGAGTTTGTGAAGTAAGCCACTTAGGTTCCACAAACCTGTCTCCTCATCTACAAAATGGGCATAATAATTCAGGAGTTGACCCACGTGAAAGTGCAAGCTCCTTGAATATTGGAATCTGTGGTGTTTGTACTTGATGCAGGAGATGCTGCAGCATTCTGAGCAGAGAACTCACTGGAGGGAAGATTACTCCAGGCCCTGTACTGGCAGGATGGGGCCAATGGTCCCTGCCACCCAGGGAACCCATTGCATGTGCTATGCTATCCAGGTTGAAAAGCGGTAACATACCCCATGGATATTGTGTCAGATGTTCAGAAAAGAGAGCTGAAGCATCTTTCACACTGTGTACCGTGCTCACCAGGGGGTGCCGAATAAGAAGTCACCTATACTGCCCTGGCCTTTCCCCCTACAAAATAGAAAGATGACTCTTACCCTCTTCCCTTGGGAATAGGGCAAGAATTAACTATGAGCTCTACAAACTACTTTGTACTCCCTGTGGAAAAGCTGCTATATAGCTACAAGGGGGTGATTAATTTTATCTCTCTAAATGTCTCAGTATCATTTGCCAAAATGATGATTTATTATTTAGACAACCTTTATATTTCCAAGGGGCTTTAAAAATCATTTATAGTGGAGAATGAAATAAAACTGATTAGAGCCCTGAAAAACAGGAATGGTGAAGAAACGTACAAGGAACTGAGGGTTATTTATTCACAACCAGAGAAGGCAAATGAAGGACACAGCAAGATCCATTGATTATATGCAAAGCGGAACTGCTAAGGAGAGGCTCATATCTTCCCCCATATGATGACTGGAAAGAGAAACGGGAAGAGACAGCAATGCATCTGGACTGGTGTAGGCTAGATATCAAGCAGATAACAGGAAGAACTTCCTAACTGTATACTGACTCTTAGCTCAGCATCTAAAAAACATTTTCGATTGCCTTTTTATTTACGTATTATTTATTTATTTATTTATTGAGACAGTGTCTTGCTCTGTCATCCAAGCTGGAGTGCAGTGGTGCAGTCTCGGCTCACTGCAACCTCCACCTCCCGAATTCAAGAAATTCTCCTGCTTCAGCCTCCCGAGTAGCTGGGATTACAGGTATGTACCACCACACTTGGCTGATTTTTTTTTGTTTTTTTGTATTTTTAGTAGAGACGTGGTTTCACTATATTGACCAGGCTGGTCTCAAACTCCTGACCTTGTGATCCACCTGCCTCAGCCTCCCAAAGTGCTGAGATTACAGATGTGAGCCACCGCACCCAGCCTCAGTTGCCTTTTATAGATGATAGCTGAAGTAAAATAAAATGTAGAAAGACAATGCAGATACGATAAAAGAAAGGGATCTTCAAGGAATGGTAAAAGATGAGAAAGATAGTAGAAAACTGGGAGGGGGAAATTTAATCCTTCTTTCAGGAAGAAAAGGATCATGAAAGGATGCCATAAGCCAAACCGTGGTGGATGAAGGAGACTGGAGTATACCAATACGCAGAGAAAGCATAGAGAGCTCCTGGAGACATCATGGGTTGAGTAAGAACAAGCCACCAAACCTACTCCCTTTCCTTCTTGAAAATTTCCCTAGGACACAAGATCATGGTGTACCTAGATTTCAGCAAAGTACTTGATGAAATGGACCATGTGGAGAACTGCAGGCCAGGGCAAGTACAAACTGGTGAATTCACAGGTGGCAGAAAAATGGTACCCAAAGAGGGTCCAACAGAAGGAGCATCCCCTGTGGGATATTACTTCTGTACTCTCTGGCATTTTTACCAGGCTTGGATGAAACCCTGCAAGGGACACTCATTCAATCTCAATTGCTGGGATGCTTGGCTAAAACCAACCAGATGAAATGAACAGTTCTGCACACTTAGGTTCAAAACCATCCCATCAGAGCTACAATAGCTCTGGCCTGACTGACATTTATGTCGCCAAACCGAAGGTTGGCCAAGCTTCTAAAACTGACAGACAAATGATCGTAACATCTCCAGCCTGCCTTCTTTAGAGCAGGATTCACCAAGAGGTAGGTCTGCACTGGCCATCACCTTCCCATTATAGTGGTCTTCAGTCACATGCCAGGACTGTGACTGCTGACCCTGGACCTGTCTGGGTTGATCTCACATAGCAAATTCAAGGGACTGCTGTGTTCCCGTTATCTATTGAGTGTAACAGATCACCAGCAAAATTTACTGGCTTCAGACAGTAATGTTTTATTAGCTCTTATAGTCCTGCAGGTTGGCTGGGCCCAGCTGGATAGTTCTCACTTGGGGTGGCTCAGGAGGTTGCAGTCAGATGTTGGCAGGGGCTGCAGTCATCCAAAGCCCGTACTACTGCTTGATGCCAAAATGGTCCACTCACATGGCTGGCAGTTGGTGCTGGCGGTCAGCGGGAAGCTCACCTTGGGCTGTCAATTGAAGTACACATACATGGTGTCTCCATGCATCTTACAACATAGCAACCAGGTTCCCAGAGTGAGAGTTCCAACAGCTGGAATCCCTAGAGATCCAGGTAAAAGCTGTGAAGCTGCTTCTGACCTAGCTTTAAAAGTCCCAGACTGTCACCTCTGCCACATTTTACTGGTCAGGCAAGTCATCGGGTCCAATCCATATTTAAGGGGAGGAAAATTAGACTCTAGGTTGGCAAGTTCCCATCGCCAAAGAGCTTGTTGGATGGGAGATATCTGCTGCAGCATCTTTGAAAAATATAACTGGCCTCTGCTTCTGACAACAGGGAGCAATGTGATGAGAAGGATTCCAATTAGCAAAAGTATTGTCATCAGTTAGTGATGTGCTGCTGTGCGTCACACCCTAGGAACCCAGGCCTAGGCCCTTCAAACCCAGTGTGCACCAACTGGCACTGTGCCCAGCATAGTCAACATTGGCTTCTGTCTCCTATTCTCCTTCCAGGGACCCACATGCCTCCCAGTACTTGACTCCCAACAGGTTCCGCCCCACTGTCATCTCCACCCTGACATGCCATATCAATGGGAATTAACAGCTTCACCATGCTGGGCACACAAGGAACTACCACTTAGTCAATTGCAAAAGCTAGGATTACCAAAAAACAAAAGGCATTATCCTTTTTGTAAACATTCAGAGAAAGCTCAGAGAAATTGTATTTGTTTTTGATTACCCTGAGTTTGCAAGCTGAAGCATTCATGGTTCACAAAACCCATGTATTTGTTCCAAATGTCAGTGTGCTTCCCTTTGTGCAGCAGCAGATGCTGGGCAGGGAGAGGACTGATGGAAGGCCTTCCGCATCTGTACTAATAGATCATGTCTTACAGCCTCCCCACCTTGGCTCCCCATTTCCCTGCTTTCTTCTCACTCTGCTGTTGCAGGCATCTGTGACATCATAGCCTGTTGCCATGGAAACTGATGCTATCACAGACTTCTAACTTTAGGCAATAAAATTTCTTTGTATTGACAATTTCCTGAAAGGACATCAGCATGGATCTTCACGTGTATGAAGGAGAGTGGAAAACTTACCAGCTTCCTGAATATTTACTGAGATTCACATGACTAATTGCCTCATGGGAAGAGTAGAAAGAAACCTGGCTGGACCTAGAAGAGACTCTGGTGTTACTCCGCCAAACTGGGCCTTGGTTTTCCTATCTGTAAAATGGAAATGCTAGTGCTTAACCTTTGGAGTTGTTGTGAGGGGTACATGAGAGTTTCCTGTTATGGAGCCTGAGGCAAGGCAGGTGCTCACCACGCAGTTCTTCCTTCCCCAAGACCCCCAGACCTTAAACTTGGAGAGTTTGTGTGACCTGTTTCAGCATGAATCCTGGCAGACATTAGGGGGGATGAGAGCAACAGAGAGGACCACGATGACATGGACTCTGCTCCTCTCATTGTCACCTCCCTCTTTCTCCTGTCCTTCTGTCTTCACTGTCCACTGCTCCTGCGATCTGTCAGCTAAGCTAGTTCTACCTAGAAAGGGCTTCTCTCTGAACTGACTGCCTCCAATAAGGAGGCAGGTGAGTCATTACTCAAGTTCACACCTTCTTCTGAGTGATTTACCGGCTTTTAAGCAAAAGCAATTATCTGAGAGGCCTCAGGCCCATTGGAAAGCCAGTGGAGTTTTTAAACCAGGGTGTGGGCGCTTGGAATGTGCAGGGAATGAGTAGGCTGGGTGGTCCTGTGGTCCTGTGGTCCTGAGGGATCATGTACACCTCACGACAACTCCAAAGGCTAAGCATTATCATTTCCATTTTCCAGACAGGAAAATCACTTCTGCTTCCCTTTTCAGCAGATCTGAGGCAAGGGTGCAGGCCTTGCCAGTCACCCACGCCTGATCCCTGTGTGAACTGCCTGGGTTATGCCAAGCCAAAGCTACAATCTGCTACCCCAACTCCCACAAGCAATCCCAGCATTTCTGAGACAGACACAAATCTCTTCCAAGGTGACCAGAAAAAAATTTAAATTTAACTGCAAAAGAATGCTATTTTAAAACAGAAGGGTCTCTAATGTAACTTAGATCTGTCGTCTTTGCAAAATGAGGCAAAAGACAAACAGAAAGCACTCCGGGGCGGGATGGTGCACAGAGCAAGCCTCTCCAGGGAGGGCTTGGAGTGGTCTCTGCTCACCAATAGAACAGAACTATATTCTACAACTTCAAGCAATATGTTAAATGAGAATTGTGGGCATTCCTCAAAAATGTTTAGGCAACTTCCTGACTCTAGGAAGTGAGTCCTTTTTGCAATGGGAATGAAAAATAAATAAACATATGTTGGTTAGTGCCCCCACCACCCTGCATACCACATCAGCCTATACCAGCTCTGCTCACTTACGGCCAAATCTGAGTGAAGGGTGGTTGAGCACGGGAGTTGAGAGAGGCCAGGGGCCCAGGAAGCCTAGGCTGGGGAGTGGTGTGTGGAGTTTGACCATGCCTGGACAGCAGCTACTCTGCTGAGTCACCGCTCAGACACAGCAACACAGCGCACAGTCAGTGTAGCAGCATGGCCAAGAGCCGTCGAGCCTCAAGCTGGGTCCCAGGCAGTGGGCAGGCAGAGGGAAGGGGATGTCTTTGCCAGTTGAGGCACTCCATTACAGCTGGAACACATCCCCAGCATTAGCTATGAAGCAGGGATATCTGCTACCTCCTATACTCATCTCAGGCAGCAGAAGGACTTATGGACGGCTCCCTTCCTCCTCCTCCATTTCTACATTGTCTTTCACTTTGTGTTTAACCAAATTTCCCCTGGATGAAACTGTCGGGGAAGGGCCACTCTGCTGTAAACCCACTTGGTGTGTGGCCTCAAGCTCTGACCTCCCCAGTCTCTTTCCCCTCACCAGCTGGACAAAACCCAGGTTGGAAAAAAGGCTGACTGAGAAGGGCTGTATCCCAAAGGCATCACAACAGCACAGGCTCCCCCAGCCTCCCAGTGTCACCATTCCCAAACACGTTTCTATTTGTATTAGATCTTTTCACACCCAAGAATCAGCAGAGAAAGACATAGGAGAACACCTCGAACATCAGAGCCAGGCTTCTGCCCTTCATCACCTATGGTTTGGGAGTGTTTTCTTCTGAATTTTTCTTCTTTATTATACAATCTAGCCTTTGAGTATTTTAGGTTTCTGGATTTCAGGTTTTACCTGTTTCATAGGGGTTTATCCTTTTTTCACCACTAATTCTGTCTCCCCACCCCATCCACCTTTTATCTTTACCCTAACTTTTTCACTTTACTGGCTAATTCCTTTAAACAATTAATTGCCTGGATATGTTTCTGTTTGTTTGTTTGTTTTTTACCATTTTATTATCATTTTTATTTTTACAGATTCTTAATTTTAATGTTTTTTTCCTTAACTTTAAAAATCCTGTGGTGGTTAATTTTATGTGTCAACATGACTGGAACATGGTCACTCAAGTAACTGCCAAACATTACTCTGTGTGCTTCCATGAGGGTGTTTTTGGATGAGATTAACATTTCAATGAGTGGACTGAGCAAAGCCAATTGTTTCCCCTTAATGTGGGTGGGCCACATCCAATCAGTTGAAGACCTGAATAGAACAAAAAGGCTGACCTTCCCCAGAATATGCCTTTGGGCTGGGACGTCAGCTTTCTTCCCACCTTTGGACTCAAACTGAAACACTGGCTCTTGCTGGGTCTTTAGCCTGCCTTCATTCAGACAGGAATACACCATTAGCACTCGTGATTCTCAGGCCTTCGGACATGGACTGGAACTACTCATCAGCTGTCCTGGGTCTCCAGCTTGCCAGTTCACCCTGCAGATCCTGAGACTTGCCTGCCTCCAAAATTATGTAAGCCAATTCTTTATAATAAATCTTCAACAAATAAATAAATATCCCATTGGTTTTCTTTCTCTGGAAAACTCTAATACAAATCCTTTCTCCCTTTTAAAGCTTATCTGGTTTTTGTTTCTTTTGACCAGCAGTGGGAACAGCAGGTGCAAACATTCTGGGGCAGGAGCAAGCATGGACAGTTTCAAGAAAAGAGAAGGCAGCTTGGGGCCGAGTGGTGGGAGTGTGCACTGTAGGCAACCCAGACTAACACAGATAAATACAAAATAAAATAAAATAAAACATCGAGAACTTGCTATGAAAGAATCACTTGAGCTCCAATTATTCTGGTTACTTGTCTCTGCAAGGAATAACATTAATAGTTTCATGCCTGCGATTAGAGGGCCCAGCCTCTGGGGGCTAAAAAGTTACCTTTAAGAATCTCTTCCCCCCGATTCTTCTCTTCATAAAGGCAGCCAGTTTCTGGTCCAAGGGGGCATTCTGTAAACACTGGAAGGAAGGGAGGGAAGAAAGGAGGGAGGAAGGAATTTTCTGAGCCCTCTGGTAGAGAGGCCTTCCTTAGGGGCAGAGAAGCATTTGCCTCCATGCCTAGACTATGGAGAGCTGTGGTTTTCCTGCAGGGATACTGCTAAGTGCTCTCTAAACCTGCTTTTCCCAGACATGGAGGCTCCATTTCTCAGCTTGTGTCCAGGTGGGACCATGACAGTTGTCTTTGCCAATGGAATGGAAGAAAGAGGGAGTGATGTTTCTCTCCCAGGCTGACGTAGGTAGGAAGGTAAGAGCAAATGTGCCTTTTCCTCTGTCAGCATCCATCAACAGGGTCTACCAGCACGGGCCCCTAAATGACGGGAGGGGTAGGTGAGGGAGGCCAAGGGGGCAGAACCCCACCACGGGCCTCAGCAGACTATGATAGGAGTGAGAAATAAACTTTTATCTTGTGGGCTAAAAAATTTGGAATCAGTTGTAACAGCAATTAGCTGTTACTGACTAAATAAGAAATCGGCATGACAGGTGTGCATGTGTCCCCTGAGCTAGGCCCACCCAAGAAAGGCAGCAGAGCAGGAAGTATGGGATGGGGTATCTGTAGGCAAGCCCAGGATAGAAGAGAAGGCAACAGAGGCCCCCAGGCAGACAAAAGTGAGAGAAGCTTTGGCTGTGGGAACATAAGATCCAAGGGCAACTACCTTTCCCACAAAAAGAAGCTGCAGGGCAGTGTCTGAGCAGCCTGGGGAAGCACAGGGACGTGCAGGGTAGGGACTCAGCTGCTCCGAGCAGAACCCCACACTACTGCATTCAGAAGGGAAAGAAGAGGCACAGAGAAGGGAGGAAATATTTATTGAGTGTCTGCTACATACCAAGCCTTGTCTGTACCAGGCAATCCATCTACGTTATCTCAATTACTTATTCCCGAGCCCCTATAATGGTATATGATTTATTCCCACTTTATAGAGCAGGAGCTACTTCCAAGGCATATACCTACAGACTGGTCAAGTGGAGATGGGAACCTGGTCTGGGACATCACCACATGGGCACCTTTCTGCCTCCCTCGTAGGAAATGGGAATTCACTAGCAGGGACCCCATACTGCCTGCTGGCCCTGTGAAAGACACCTGTGCACAAATGGGAGCCTGCCATCCCCCAAGTCACAGGGAGAGGGAGGACACACATCAAACAGGTGCTCCAACTGATTGTGGAAGTGATGAGACGGAGGTACATTTACGCCTGCCTAACACCCATTTCTCTATGCTCAGAAGTTCACCTCTGCATACAGCAAAAATCCCACCCGCCAAAGCATTATCTTGTTTTATAACTCATGTTTAGACCCCTTTCTATGCTGCTTAAATGGCCCCCTTCACTCATAAACTGGCTACTAAGCTTCTCATTGTAGTCTGAAGATTGAATCAGCTCCCACCTCCTACCTCCACCTCCTGTTTCCAGCCAGGCTGCCCTCAGCCTCTGTTCGTCTCCCCTGCTCACCCCAAAACACAGTCCTGAAAGGGGAGGGGCCAGATGCTTGGAGGGCTCTCAAGAGACCCAGAGGGAAAAGTCATTACTTGAAAGAAATACTTGCACACGCAAGTTTATAGCAGCACAATTCAGAATTCCAAAATCGTGGAACCGACCCAAATGTCCATCAATCAAGGAGTGGATAAAGAAACTGTGAGAGAGAGAGAGAGAGAGAGAGAGATCACAGTATATATATATATATATATATATATATCACAGTATATACATATCACAGTATATATATCATAGATATATATATCATAGCTAAGCTATGAGGATGCAAAGGCATAAGAACGATACAAAGGACTTTGGGGACTTGGAGGGAAGAGTGGGAGGGGACAAGGAATAAAAGACTATAAATATGGTACAGTGTGTACTGCTTGGGTGATGGGTACCAAAATCTCACAAATCACCACTGAAGAACTTACCCATGTAACCAAATACCACCAGTACCCCAATTACTTGTGGACAAACAAAATTTTAAAAAGAGACACTATGTCCCCAGCAGCATGGACATACCATAAGGTCGCACATCCTAAGCCAAGGAGGCTGCCTGCCTGTCAGCCTCTTAAACAGGGTTCCAAGGACTTTCAACCTCATTATCCAAGAGCTGGCTGTAGGTTTCTCTTCTTGTTGAGTGAAGGGTCAAATGAAAGTGGGGTAGAGAAAGTGAATTCCCCAATCATTGCCTTACAGTCACCTAGAAGTGTGAGATGGTCACCTAAGGGGCCTATCCTGGTACCTGGACATGACTTCCCTCTTCACATCTTTCCTCTCCACACGGCTCTTAGGAAAGTCAGTGGAATGGAGAACTCCACAAGCTAAGCCAGGAATGGGGTGGGGAAAAAACATTAAGAAGCCACCTGTTTGAAGAGTGGGTAGGAACATAGGCACAGGACCTCAAGAGGTTCTGTGAACCTGGCTGCATGAAGCAGACAGTTCCCCCCGACCACTGGTCATTGCACTTTCCCCCTCTGGGCAGGGGTTTGGGGTATTGAATCTGATTTCCCTCTATGGATGACCATTCCACCAGGCTTGGGCCAGGAGCTGTCCACCAGAATCAATGGCAACCACCATTATAAGAACAGCTTGTGTTTCCAGAGCACTTCCCAGTGTACAAAGCATTTCCCATACATGGGCTCCAATTCCTACTCAGCAACCTCTTACTGATGAGCTCAAAGGGGAAGGGGTTGGACCACATCATCCCCAATGGACAGGTAATGAAACTAAGCCTCAGAGAGATTAGGTAGCTTTCCAAAGTCACACAGCTGGTAAATGTGAGCCAGTTCTCTGACTCCCAGTAGCAGCCTCTTGCATGGATTCATACCTTCAGTTCTAAGGCCATGGTGAGGCCAGAAACTACAGAGCTCCATGTGCACTTCTCTGCCAGGACAGGAAAGCGTGCCATCCACTTCCGGCCCTCCACATGGCCTCAGCTCTGCCACGCTGGCCAGAAGCCTGGGAACCAGATGCTGGGAGAGCCATGGCACCCGGCCCTTTAAAGGGTGAAAGAGCTGTGCCGACTAGAATTGCAGGCAATACTACATTGTTCTACTGAGGAAAGAAAATGTCAGTGGGTACACTGTCCAGTGCCCCCCAGTTCCTGGGGCCACAGAGAGGGGAATGGGCTGACTGAGGCCTTCAGACTTTATTTTTAAACTTTATTTTTATTTACAAAAATAGGCAGCCCATAGTACATGGTTTACAGAATTTGATTTTTTAAAAAAATACTACATTCAAATATTATTAATCTTAGGTGCCCCCTTAAACTTTGCTCCAAGTGACTGCCTCCTTCACCTTACCCTAGTCCCTGTTCCTCCCTTTCCCCACAGACTGGAATCCCGGTGAAATGGGAGGAAGTCCTGGAGATGGCAGCAGTGGTCCACAGGCCCTTTCCTTGCTCTGCTGGGTCTGCTGGGAATTCGTCCAGACCTGCTCGCTCTCAGGGTGAGTGCCCTGGGAGGCCCTGCTGCCTAACCACTGGGACTCCTGCGACTCTTGGCCATGATGTGTCATGTCAGGTTACTGAACATCGCCCCAGCACACATGCCTGAATATCAGCTTTTCCAAGCTGCTTGGAACATTGGCCCTGCTTGGAACATTGGCCCTCCAAGGACTACACACCGGCAATAGATGGGCCAGACAAGGCATTGGCAAGCAGGGGAATGATTTAGGGATCAGTTTTCCCAGAGGAGAGGGCCTGGGAACCTGTTTTAAATGAAAAGAGAGATACAGAAGAAATGATAATACTAATAACTACCACAGGCTTTAAACACCTTATCTCATTTATCTCGTAACGATCATGTGAGGTGAGTACAACCATCCCCGCTTACGGGATGAACACACAGAGGCTAGAACTGGGAGGTTATGTAGTCTGTTCAATGTCAGAGGTGGAATTCAAATCCAGACCTGTCTGAATCCAACACTCAACTGCTTCAGGAAAAAAATATCCAGCCAGGTGTGGTGGCTCACGCCTGTAATCCCAGCACTTTGGGAGGGGAGGTGGGTGGAGCATTTGAGGTCAGGAGTTCGAAACCAGCCTGGGCAACATGGTGAAACCCGATTCCTAGTAAAAGTACACAAAAAATTAGCTGGCTGTGGTGGTGTGTGCCTGTAATCCCAGCTACTCAGGAGGCTGGGGCATGAGAATCGCTTGAACCCAAGAGGTGGAGATTGCTGTGAGCCGAGATCATAGCACTGTCGCTCAGCCTGCGACAGAGCGAGACTCTGTCAAAAAAAAAAAAAAAAAAGCCGTTCTATCTGTTCAGGAAGCCATTCAGAAACACCTCAGAGGCAGAAGGACAACGTGCTGAGGACATGGCGTGTGGCCCCAGCATTTACCTTTGGCGGTTACTTAATCTTTCTGTGTTCCAATTTCCATGCCCCCCCAAAAACAAATGTTTACTGATAAATAAATATGGCACAATAACAACAACTGTTGAAACTAGGGGCAGGGAGTATGGCATGGGTGTTCACTGCAGCATACTTTTGACTTTTCTGTACTTTTGGAAATATTCATAATAAATAGGTAAAAAAACAAAATGTCCCCAGGTCAAAACTGATATATGACCCCATCAAAGAAAGTCCCTGGCATCAAAATAGCTGAATAAAAATAGCTGCATTAAACAGCTGCACCAATCCTCCACAGCATTGTGGGAATATAAATTGGTTCAGCCTTTTTAGAGGGCAACTTGCAACATCCATCAAACTTTGAAACAAGGCACACTGTTCTCTTAAACTTTTTATTTTAAAGAAATAGCAGTCACACAAGGAAGTTGCATGAATGGAACCGGAAACCACCATGTTCCTTTTACCCTGATTCTCCAATTTTTAACATTTTGCCATTTGCTTTTTCATATTCTCTCTCCCCACCACATATATTTTATGGTACAATAGGATATATCATAATATGATATTACATATATATTTTTATTATATACACATTTATTATATCATATACACATATTTATTTATTTTCCTCCCTGAGCCCTCTGAGAGTACGTTGCACACTTCATGTCCATTTATGCCTTAATTCCTCAATATTTGTTTCCTAAGAACAAGAATATTCTCTTATTTGACCACAGTGCAGTTAGAAATTTGGAAATATTAACATTTTGTTATAATACTTTCATCTAAGGAGACTCACTCCCTGAATTGCGTAAGGCTATATTCCAATTTTGTCTATTGTCCAAATCATATCCTTTAAAGCAATTTCTTAGTATAGGATTTGTTACATTAACTTGTCATGAATCTTAAGTATTCTTTAATCTAAGATAGTTCTTTTTTAAAAATACTCAAAATAAGTTTGTTAATTTATTTAAAGAGGCTGCTTCCCTGATGCAGAAATTTACAGACTTGGACTCTCGATCCAGGCACAGCCGAATTTAGTTGTTTTGAGGCGAGGCCTGAGGGTCTGCATTTCTAACAAGCTCCCATGGGAACCCAAGCCCTGGCCCAAAGGCCACACACTGAGTGATGACACCAAAGAAGACCGTCTGTGAAAAGGTGGTCCAGATGACCACGAGATGCATCTTGCTTTCCTCTGAATGAAGCTTTGTCTGCAATGGCAACTGGACCCTGGGACTTGGGACACAACACGACACAGAGCCTTCCCTCACAGGAACACCTCCTGGGCTTTCTGGAGCCAGGAAGTCCAAGACAGAGAGGCACAAGTCACTGAGGAAGGCTTTTCTGCGGGTTCCCCATTTCAGATGATTCTGGCCCAGGGCAGGGAAGCCTGTTGAGAAGAGAATTCCTATGTCCTGCCTTCTCTATCAGCACCAACCCACTATATCTTCATTAGGTACCTCCTCCTCCAGAAAGCCATCCTGGTTACCATACCCACTCTAAACTCTCTGTCCTCTGACCTCCTACAACACCGAGCCCCTGGCTATATCATCGAGCACTTACTTGAATGTAATTGCTATTCCAGGTACCTTTTCTCTCCCTTCTCCATGCTTCTGCTTCTGCTACTTCTCACTCATGATATGCATCCTCATTACTCTCCCCTCTATATGTTCAAGGCCCAGCTTATCCATAAGTGTACCCTAGCAAAAAGTCTCTTCAATGGCAGATTCCTTGCCTGAACCATCTTCAAGTATCTCCATTCAGCAGCAGATATATTAATCTGATCTCCACAACCAGACATTCAGGTTTCCTACGCTTCCATTGCTTTCATTTGCTACAAGTCCCTGGTTTTCTTGCCATGGTGGCATGCGCATCAGCCTCTCCCTGAGTGATCCTGGGCAGTGTGACAGGAGTTCACTCCATCCATCCGTCATTTACCAAGTGCCTACTCTGTGCCAGGCCCTGGGGTAGACTCTGGGGGCCCTCGGGGAGTCTCAGACAGTGGGGGTGCCTGCTTTTCTCAGAGCCAGAAGTGATGCAGCGTTAGCATCAGCTGCATCATTGCTTTTGAGCACAAAAGGTGCTTGTGAGAAGTGACACAGGGCCCAGCTGATGGGCCTTGAGGGCACCATTGCAGCCTTTGCATCCTTGTCATTTGTCACCTCCCCCATGATTACTGTGATCACTGACTGTCATCATGCAAATAACAGCAAACATGGCTGAAGTGCCTATATCATCCTCAGTGTTGGAAAGCCTGTACAATCCTGAGCCTGTCATTGAAAGCTAAGAAATGAGCCAAAGGCATTCTCTATGGCTTGAATGCAACAAGAACCAGAAAAGCTGGAAATCTCACGAGTCAGAGCAGCTGAGAAAAAGGTGATGAACAGCCTGGGACACTCAGTGTCCTATCAAATGGGCCCAGCCCTGAGAGTCCAGGGCTGGGCTTGGGGGTGCTTCCTGTGCATGATTTCAGACCACCATTCACAGGACATCCTGCGCAGAAAACTTACACTTTTCTCCTCTAAAAGAAAGCCCAAAACCAAAAGATACCTGTTCCTGGAGAAGCAGGACCCTTGGGAATTTCTAGCTGATTTCTGCTGCCACTACCACAGAGGTACAACTGCTCCTGTAATGCCAGGGAGAGGCAGGAGCATGCCCTTCCTTCCTACTGAGGAGTGTGATGGAGATGAGATTGGAACTGGAGGGGATGTATGGGAAATAAACACAGAGTACCACAATCTCAGGTCATGTGAATTATGGCTTCCTGCTGAGGCTCACACACTGCCCTAACAAAAGCCCACTTTCTGAGGTCCTGGCCCCTGTTTTGGGGCACATTTCTTCCCTGGTCATAAACCACCATTCATGCTGAGATGATCATGGCCCATCCCTACCCCGCTTCCAGGAATGAGACCCACCCAGCACAGCTACCAATTATGGTCTTCTCAGCACAACAGAGCAACCCAAATTGTCTGGAAGCAGTCCGAGTGGGGTCACTCTGCCACCTCCAGACAACCATCCACATTGAAAGCATACCCAAAACAGAAAACCCAACAAAAAAATATGGACAAAATAGCTAAACATTCATTTCATTGGAGAATATATATGAGTGGCTAATAAACACATGACGAGCACATTAGGGAAATGAAAATGAAAATAAACAATGAGATGCCATGACACACCCACCAGGGTGGTTAAAATTTAAGACTGACAACACCAACTGCTGGTGAGGATGTGGAACAACTGGGGGTCTCATACACTGCTGGAGGAAATGCAAGACGCTTCAGCCACTTTTGAAGACAGACTAGCAGTCTCTTACAAATCAAACTTACACTTACCGTATTATCCAGTTATTTTCCCAAACAAAATGAACACCTATTTTTCATTTTGTGTTCACATAAAGACACGTACTCAAATATTCACAGTAGCTTTAATTATAAAGGCCAAAAACTATAAGCAAATGTCCACCAACTGTGAAATGGATAAACCAATTGGGATGTATCTATGCGACGGAATACTACTCAGCAATAAAAAGGAAGTATAACACGCCACAAAATGGATGAATCTCAAATACTTACACTAAGTGAAAGAAGCCAAACAAATAAAGAGTACATGCTCTATGATTCCTTTTCTATGAGCTTTTAGAAAAGCAAAACAATGGAACCGGAAATTCTATCAGTGGTTGCCAAGGGTCAGCAGCGAAGGGAGGCACATGACAGGGAAGGGACACAAGGGTGATGAGAACGATCTATATTAGGTGTGCAGGGTGGCTACATGACCGCACTCATTTGTGAACCCTCATGGAATTGTAATATATGTAAATTATGCTTCAAGAAAGTTTATTTTTTCCAAAAATGGACCCCAACTCAAGTAACTATTTTCACATCCCTTGAAGTCAAGGCAGACATTCAGCGAGCAGGCACTGGCATAGCCATATTTGTTAAAATCCTGAAATGCTTCCACACCTACTGCCAAGTCACTACTGCCTGAGGCTTCTGAGTTACTCCTGTGCTCTAGTCCTTCTCTAGGTTCTCCTGGATCTCCCTAGGAGATCCAACAGCAGGGCTAATACTTTCTCAATAGGCAGCCTCCTGGACCAGGTAAGGTGGACATCCTTTCTGACTGTTTAGGGCCATACTGGGTAAAACTGATTTGGGAAAACATAGATGGTGCAGAGTTGAGCTCTAACTCAGCTGAGGGCCCACTAAGTCACTGCCAGGCTTATTGTGTTTAGATCATGCATTCTCAGCAAGGTAAAAACTGATTCTTGGCAAGGAGGAAGATTAAAAAGTCTTACATCTTATAACGGTTTGTGGCCCACCAAAGGACCTCAGTACATCAACAGATATCCACAAAATCTGTGCTATTAACATTCACAGGGTGTGGGGTGGTCAGGAAAAAAGTGTCTTAAAAAGGCTCCTCAGGCCAGGCGCATTGGCTCATGCCTATAATCTCAACACTTTGGGAGGCAGAGGCAGGTGGATTGCCTGAGCTCAGGAGTTCAAGACCGGCCTGGCCAACATGGTGAAACCCTGTCTCTACCAAAAATACAAAAATTAGCCAGCCATGGTGGTGCTCGCCTGTAATCCCAGCTACTCGGGAGGCTGAAGCAGGAGGATTGCTTGAATCTGGGAGGCGGAGGTTGTAGTGAGCTGAGATCGCTCCATTGCACTCCAGCCTGGGGACAGAGCAAGACCAAAAAAAAAAAAAACACCTCCTTAGTAGCAGCAACTATGAGAATAAGGAATCAGGTTGAGAAATGCTGGTTTAGCTGCAAGAACTTTGTGATAGTGCGAACCTGGACACCACAGCCCCAGCCCCCAGACCTGAGGGTGGAATTCCCACCTGGGAGGCTAACCTGTGCAGAGGGTGTTGTGGGCATGTCTAGGTGGGAAGTAGGAGGTCAGTTGGGAATGTGGGAAAGGGGGAGGGGCCACACGAGCCCTCGCAGTCCTTTATGGGACTCCCCTTCTGGGGAAAAGCGGTTGCTCACTCTCCCTCCTATGAAAGCCTTTAACCCAACTCAACTCAGCAAATGCTCAGGAGGACCCCTGAGGACCAGTACCCTGCGAAGGTTAGGCTAAATATATAGAGAGAGATGGTTGCAACTAGGACGGCACACTCAAGTCTGGCAGAGAGACACATAGAAACCCAAGGACTCCTACCCTTTGCTCCCAACATCTTATCTTTCCATTCCTATCTGGAGGTCATGATGGGAGAACTACACCCAAAACATTTGGAGCCTTCAACTGGTGTAAGTAATGAAGACAACTTCTAAATTAGAAGAAATTAAGTGCTGTAGCTGATTCCCTGGCTTTGTCAAGCTCAGCTGAACCAGAGCCTCCTTGGAAACACTTGCCTTGTACGCTGATACATTATGACAATACTATAATTGTTCTCTCAGTCTTTTCCCAGATATTTAATAACAACGTGAAGTGGGAATTGCAAAGGTCAGTCCTCCTGTAGAATGAGCGTTCTTCTCATTGTCCTTTCCTGAATAGCATCTTCCATTTGCCAGGCTGTTCTATACCAGTGAGCCCTGGTGGTGGAGGCCTGGTGCTGTTAAAGAAGCAGCATCACCTACTCAGGGCAGAATATTCTAGTTTGCTAAATGGTCCAGAGTCACTGTCTTTCTATATCATCTGCATAAATACACACACACACACACACACACACACACACACACACATACACACACACTCTTCCTGTGCTACCCATGCTTCAAGCCCAAGAATGGAAAGAATGTTAACTGCCAAAACCAGAGACACCAGGTGATATACATATTTGCATACTCACTTGGTCAGTTACTCTTGTGCTTGGTTAGGTGAGAAGATTTATTTCCTATGACCTCAGATCAACAGAGTCACATACCTATGTTAAAACTTTCTTTATGTTGAAAGCTCACAATAGTTCACAAATGGGTCTGTCTTAGCAGGATGCAGTATGTGAGCAAGGACTAGGAAGCAGCAGTGCCCTGAGCTCTCATCGCTCCTTGGCATGTTCTAATGGCCTGCCTGATCTTGTGGTAGTCATTCCTCCTCAGTGAACCTCAGCTGCTACATCCATTAAATGGACCTAATTCGCTGCCTGTCTGAAGACAGGACTCTCTTCCAATGCTGAGATCTGTGACTCTTTCTGAAAACATATCAGAGGGCAGCTTTCAGGAACCATTGGATTATCTGGGGCATTTCAGTGTGAGAGTTGCTCAGAAGTCTGCATGCTCAGATAAGGCAGGGAGTAACAGCATTATAATTCAGAACTTGTGGCCGGGCACGGTGGCTCAAGTCTGTAATCCCAGCACTTTGGGAGGCCGAGACGGGTGGATCACGAGGTCAGGAGATCGAGACCATCCTGAGCTACACGGTGAAACCCCGTCTCTACCAAAAAATACAAAAAACTAGCCAGGCGAAATGGCAGGCGCCTGTAGTCCCAGCTACTCGGGAGGCTGAGGCAGGAGAATGGTGTAAACCCGGGAGGTGGAGCTTGCAGTGAGCCGAGATCGCGCCACTGCACTCCAGCCTGGGCGACAGAGCTAAACTCTGTCTCCAAAAAAAAATAATAATAATAATTCAGAACTTGTGTGATGCTGTTAGTGAATGTGCTTCATGTCTAGGCAGGGCTTGGTTTGGTAACTCAGGCACCATAAAAGAGGGCGATGTAGCCCTGGCAGTCTGTGTCAGAGAGTAGCTTTGTACCTAATCCTGAGGGCAGGATAGTTGCTAAGGAACCATCGAAATGCAAATGAATTGGCAAATACTTAGCAGCAAGATATCAGAAAAGGGTGGGGAGAAGATGCTCTGAACAAGTTAGTCAGGTGAGTGAAAGGAAAATTACTTTCTCCTGATTGGGAAAAGAAAGCCAAGGGTTTTCATGCAGCTCAGCAGCATTGTGCTACTGTTTTTTTTAAAAAAATCTGTTCTTTTTCTGCTTAGCTGGGAGTAGAAGGAAGTTGGAGCCAAGAGCAGGGAAGTTGGAAGGGCAAATGGAGCCTTCTTCTGATAAACTCTAAGTACATTTTAGATCACTCTCTCTCTCAAATGGGAAAGAGATATCTGAGGTATGAAAAAGGTAGTCTGCAAATGACTTTGAAGATCTACCATCTTATACAAGGCTTAAAAACTAGCGGAAAAAGTACATCAAAAACTGTGAACAAATATTCTACTGATGCAAAATGGAAATTCCAGGTGAGACTAGGCCATAATTGATAATAGTGAAAAAGAAGGGAAATGAGCCAGCTCGTTGTACCTATCAGTATGCATTTCTTTCATTCTTGCTCTCCAATGGATATCCAATTTAAATGCAGTGGTTAAATTCAGATGCTCTGGTATCTACATTGGAATCAGGGGATTATAGTGAGAAATTATGGCTCTTCACCCATCGTTTTTCTCATCTTGCCCCTAAATAGGAACCCTCCTCTTTCAGTCTAGTTGAGATGCCCTAATCTAAAAATCACTTTACCTTTAACCAAACACCACTGCTATCGGCCTATTCATCACTTTAAATTTGATCATGATGCTCAGGAAGATAGAGAACACTCCATCAAGAAAGAACCTGTTTGTCCAGCTGTCTCCAGACCTCTCTTTCTGGGTTTTTAACTTTCCCATCACTTTCTGTTTCCCTGCCTTTTCATCTTCAGGACCATCACAGCCACAGATACCTCCTTCTTCTGTCCAGAATCCATACACTTTCCTTTATTGGACCTACCATCTCTCTTACTTGGTTGCATAATTTAGCTGTCCCAGGAAGATTGATAGGTGTGGCCTATCAATCACAAGAATGCCTTCCCAGCACCCATTCTTGCTTCTCCTGGACAAGCACCCTGACAGTTTTGTGAGCAGCTCTCCCCCATCTCAGGCCAGGCAGCTTGATGGGTCTGAGCTAGCCCTTCCCCCTCAGCTATAGAATTTCATAGACACATGACCCAAGCCTGGCCAATGAGTGTATTTCAATCACCCTGGTAATGGAGCTTGGTTCATGGAGAAGCTCAGGACCCAAGGGAAGCCCAGGAGGCAAAACTTCTTCAGCGTTTGCTAGAGCTACAAGGAGTGAGAATTCATCTTTCTGCTGAAGTTTCAAGAGAATATGAGTTTGATGCTGCCAGCAGCCACATGACCATCTCGTGGGAAAGCCTGTCTGAGGATGAAGTCAACATAAATGACTGTGCTGATTAGTCTCCATTCATCCCTGCAGACCCATTCTCTACTTTCTTTTCCTTTTTTTTTTTTTTTTTTTTTTGCCATTTTCTATGCCTCTGACCTCTATGAACTGCATCAACCAGACTTTCATGCCCTCTGCCTTCTTGTTGAATTCATCATGTGAGGTGCTGGCAGGAGATGATGTTTAAGAGGAAGAGAAAGGGTTCAAGGAACACAAACCCTCCTCCTTCACCCTCCATGCATGATCTGGGCAGCAGCTGCATTCCTCTATGTCTCACTCCTGTCAGGGAGCTCCTCTCTCATACTGTGGCTCTTGCTAGGTCCTGAGAGCACTGGGGAGTATCGGCTTCCCACTATTGTCAGTCCCTGGGTACATCCCCATCCTTATTGGTTCCCTTAATGTTGTTCACACCTCTGCAGAGAGTCTCTTCATTAAACCCTCTTCAGTAAACCCTGTGAGAGTGCTGTTTTCTGCCAGGACCTTGGCAGATGCAGACACAGAACTAAGAAATGAAAACAGGGAGTCAGTCTTGAGACAGCACTGGTGCCCTGGATATAATCATAACCAAAGTCTTAAACTTTTTTTCTCTCTCTCTTTCTCTCTCTCTCTGTCTCTCTCTCTCTCTCTCTCTCTGTCTCTCTCACACACACACACACACGCACACACACACACTCCTTCCCCAAATCCTTCCCACTCTAAGTCTGACCCTCTCATTTGGTTTCTCCAAGCAGCTGATGTGTAACCGCTATACCACATCCATCAGAGTCTATCATATGCCCTATTACAGGCTGTAGTCTGCGTGGCTCTGTCTCCCCCACCAGTCTACTCATCACTGAGCTCCCTGAAGGAAAGTCTGTGTCTTCTTTATCTTGGTGTTTTCCATTCCAAGTACAATGCTTCTCATGTAGATGCTCAATAAGTGTGTTCTGAGTGAGTACTTGTGACACTGGTGGCTCCTAGGCAGTGCTGACAGTTCTGTCTCTCTGCCCTCACTCCCCATTTGCCTCCGTAAAATGTGAGCTCTCAAGTCTGGAAGTGGCTCTGGCCTTCCTTGGACACCCCAGAGATGGGGATTCATCATCTCTCAAGGCAGCCTATTCCATCTTGGTTCAGTTTCACTAAAAAGAATTTTGTAATCAAGCCAAAATCTATCTCCCATGCAGAGTAAAACCTAAGCCACTTGCTAAGAATGCACTTGAAGTATTCACAAAGAGGTCCTCCCTTCCCCTGTTTTAAGTTGTCCAAGCCTGCACCCATCACTCTCAGTCACATCATTTGTTTACTTCCTTTATAGTTCTTTCCTGAAATTATATATACATTATTTGTCTTTTTCATGTCTGTCGGTTCTCCCAATAGGATGTATGCTCCCAAGGGCTGTAACATTTCTGGTTTTTTGCATACTGCCTGGTACATAGTAGGAGATTAACAATATTTGTTATTAAGTGTTGAATGAATGAGGTATCATATCTCCACCCCCTTCCCACCCTTCCCGTAAGTCCCTTTCTAGGTTTATCTAAATCATTGTTCTCCTACCTCTCCTAAAATATTTGTTATTAATTGTTCCAACCCCAAACTTAGTGGTTTTCCACAATTACTACATTTATTTTGTTTAGGAATCTGCAGTTTGGACAGTGTTCTGTGAGGAAAGCTTGTCTCTCCCTACTCAGAGTTAGCAGGGGTGCCTGGAAAGATGGGGTAGCAACAAACTGAAGACTCTTTCATTCACACTTGGTCTCTCATGCTGGCTGTGGGTTGGGACTTGAGCTGAAGCTGGCGCTAGAAATTCTACATGACCCCTTCATGTTACCTGGGTCTCCTGACAATATGGTAGCTGGGTGACAAGGGCAAGTATTTCAAGAGAAACAGAAAGAGTTAGGTGGAAACTGTGTTGCCTTCTATGACTTCACCCCAAAGTTATGCAGAAACACTTCTGCCATATTCCATTCATTACAGTGAGTCCTGAGGCCAACCCATACTCAAGGGGGAAAGGAATGAGGCTCCACATTTTGATAGGAAGAGTATAAAAAAATTGCAGATATGTTTTAAATGACTACATAGGACATGATCTCAGGTTTTTAAGTGTTTGTTGATCTTTTCCTTCTTGTTATTTATTCATTATGTCACACTTATTGACACCTCCTATGTGCCATGTGCTGGGGGTGCTATGTGCTGGGGATGCCATGACAATCAGGATAGAACCCATGCTTCAGAGGTTCACTGAGCTGTAGGGTATCCAGCAAAATAAACACACAACTGGAGACCAGTGTGGAATGTGATCCTATAGAGGGAAGCAGAGGCGGCTGTGGGGACATGCAGAGGGCAACCCAATCCAGCATGGGGCAGGAAAGAAAGCCTTCCAGGAAGAAGTGATCACTGTGGTGAATTCTGAAGAATGATTTAGGGTTAGCCAGAAAAGAACAGTAAGACTTGCAACACAAGCAGAGCAAGCAGGTGCAGACCCAGAGGCACATGGGGCAGATGAGTCAGAATGGCCTCTGTGGGTGAAGGGAAGGAGATGCCCAGGGCATGTGCATCTGTGCAGCATGTGCACCTGTGGACATGTGTGTGTACACACGTACCTGTGTGGAGCTGGGAAAGGAGGTGCTGCTGGGCAGGAGAGCAGGAGGCAAGGAGGACCCAGGTGATGTATGGTCTTGTGATGATTGGCCCTGAAGGTGCTAGGGAGCCAGCAACGGATTCACACCTGTGGTGTGACCGGGATTAAACCAAGTACTACACTATCGTCCAACACCCAAAGTGTGTTCTGACCAGTGCCTGCCCCAGGTCTCTGAGCACCTGTCCAAAATGTGGTGGATTTTCTGATACTGACACCTTGTTCCTTGCCATCTAGTTTACAGCCTGCATTCCACCATCCCACACCATTTGGAGGCATTGTCAAAGGAGCTGAGAGCGTCCCCGGATGGACTTTCTGGTCCTGTGACAACGGCCCCCAGGAGCAGACAGCCCTGGAGGAACCTGCACAGATAGTTCAGGAGCAAGAATTCACGTGAAACCACCTGGAATGAGGCCCCTTCCCAATCCCCCACCCCCAGCTCACCTCCCGGCTCCAGCCTCAGCATCAATGAGAAAGCCAAGGGTAAAGGTCCTATGTTGATGTGCTGGAAAAATACCAAGAGGAAAACAACAGAACAATTAACTGCAGGGCCCAGCTGCCTTTCACAGATAAGGCATTCTCTCTGCTGCCACCGTCAATGAAGCCACCTGCAATTATTCCTCATCCTCCTGGTCAGCCCTTTCCACTGCCACGGCTCCAAGGGGGACTGGCCACTGTCCAGTGAGACTAGGATACTGAGGGATTTCTCTCCTCAACATCCCCCAACATGTTCTTCCATGCTCAAAGCTGATGCTAAATCCTAGTTTCCTCCTCTAATGTCATAAGTCTGCACCTGGCCAGACGGAAAAAAGCAGTCAGAGCTTGAGAAACAATATGGCCCCGGGTAAGCAGGACAGAGTCCACAAAGAAGAAGTCGTAGAAGTGCCCAAAGACAAACAGCAGCAGCTGGTCCTTCCTCTGAAACGTGAGCCTATGGAAGGAAGTACCAGAAGGCCTGTACTGTGCCCTGATTCCCCCCCCGCCAACACACACCCACCAAGATTCAGGCACAGATGCCAATTGCAGCCATCTAAGCAACACAGCTTATCAAAGACAATATCTAGATGGACATTGATATGGTTTAGCTGTGTCCCCACCCAAATCTTAACTTGCGTTGTATCTCCCAGATTTCCCATGTGTTGTGGGAGGGACCTAGGCCAAGGGAATTGAATGCATCATTGGGGCCCGTCTTTCCCGTGCTATTCTGGTGCTAATGAATAAGTCTCATGAGATCTGATGCGTTTATCAGGGGTTCCCACTTTTGCTTCTTGCTCATTTTTCTCTTACAACCGCCATATAAGAAATGCTTTTCGCCTCCCACCATGATTCTGAGGCCTCCCCAGCCATGTGGAGCCGTAAGTCCAATCAAACCTCTTTTTCTTCCCAGTCTCAGGTATGTCTTCAGCAACAGCATGAAAATGGACTAATACAGACATGTAGTAAAAAAAAAAAAAAAAGCCAATAATGACCACAGTGGGGGTCTGACTGGCAGGGGCACATGGGAAAGGCAATGTGCAACAGGGAAATGCAAACCAAGAAGGAAAAAGTTTTCCTCCAGCTGTGGAATAGGTGGGACAGCTCCAAAGAGTGAGAAGAGAGTCTGGCCACAGGGTCCGAGCATTGACACCAGAGCAGGACTGTCTGTACCTTTGATGGCACCTGGCAGGACAAGGATAGACAGCTCCTGGTTAACACATGCTCACTGATTTAATTCACAAATAAGCGAAGTTAAACGGAAAAGGTGACTGAACTGGGAGGCAGAGGCCCAGGGAGTTCGGCAAACTTTAGTTTGAAACTTCGCTCTTGAGCCAGTTAACTTCTCAAAGCCTCAGCTACCTCATCTGTAAAATGGGAGAAAGAATGCTTAGATGCAAAGGGTATGGGGACCAATACGTATAAAGGGACCAGCACACGACAGTGCTCAATGAGCGGTTGGGAGCATAACCTAATCCTGGATCCAGCATTGCCAGCCTGTAGGGCTCCTGGAAAGTTTCTTCCCTTCCCTGAAACTGACCTCCAGTCCTGCTTCTGACATGTCAAAACTGTGCAGACAAGCCTGACCCCTTGCTGGCTCCCTCAGGCTTACACGGCCGCTGTAATCAGTCCCAGGGACCTTAGAAGCTACTGCCAAGCTACAGCCTTGGGCCCCTGCTCCCCTCACTTGTCCCCTCCCTTTCTGACCACCTGCCTCTGCCCATTTCTCTGTTCATTATCACCTTCACAGGGAAATGGAGAAGCAGAGCGAGGAGGTTAAATTCAAATCGGTCATTTTGTCACTTGCCGCCAGGAAGTGGGAGGGGAGAGATGAGAGGCGCAGGGCCTCAGGTGCAATCTGTGGGCAGAAATGAGTCCTGGTAATTCTCAGAAACTCTACTATGTGCTTCTACATTGGCCCAGTTCTGCTACAGAGAACTCTGGGGGAACCTTCCATGAGCACCCTCCTTAAGCAGCTGCTAGTGGTGTTGTCTGCAGGTGCTGGGATTTCGCCTGACCTGGAGAAACATCTGTACTGGTGACGGAGGGTGGGAAACAGGACCTTCTTTATCACCTTTTCCCTGTTTTCACAAGTAGATCATCTTGAAACCTGAATCACCAGCAGGGTCATTATAGTGTAGTGAAGGGCCCCCCCGATCTTTAGCTTTGGGCATCCTCCCACAGAGCTAACACTCCACGCTTGCTGGAGAGTGAGTGAGCAGATGAATAAGATGCTTTTCCTGCCCTAGAAGGCTGAGAGCATAATGAACCATTTGCTAGGCTGTCGAAATGAAATCTTCTCATTCACAAAGTTGGAAGTAAACATACAAGTCAGTTACAGTGAGAGGCATCTGGCAGATAATGCTACATGGTACCAGTGAGGACCATGACCCCAATCCTGTCTGCACCACCTGCACAATCCTGGGCCTGCTGCTGGCCAGTGGGAGGTCCCTAGGGTACAGTCTTCCCCATGGAGGGCACTAGGCTTTCTCATGGAGGGCACTTAGCCTTCTTGATGTTGGCTAAGCTCACTCTTTCCTATCTCTGATACCTGAAAATCAGATGCTGAGCTGCCTCCTACAGAACCCCTGACAGGCTACGAAGATCCATGCCCCACCCATGATTTGCCAAAGGGTCACCATGCCTCAGATTGGACTTTATCTACAATTGTCAGCCCCTGCTTCTAGAACTGCTTCTACCCTGGGGTGTGCATCCACTCTGAGTCCCTGCTACTCTCTCTACCATAACGATCCTTCCTCCAGTCTATTCAACAACAAGAAAAGCGAGGCACAAGGAGGGACAGAGCTAACCCTGCACTTGTTTGCTTCCTGTACTTTAAGACAGATAGAAAGTGGTTTTCCATCAACAAAGAAGAACCAACCCATTGCCCTCCAGGCCTCCCTGGAAAGTGTGTTACCAACTTTCTAACCCCCAGGGGAATGGTCAACAAAAGCTGGCAAAGTGGCTCTAATACATCAGATATCAGGGACCTCTGATGGAGCAGATGGTCTGATCTCACCCCTCAATGCCCCCCACCCAAGCATAGTTAAGCACTCTGACACGAGGGCCCCACCTACAGATACTGCTTGAAATGGAATCTGCAGAAGTTGAGGAATTTCTCATGCAAAATTTTGCTTTTAAATATGAAATCTTTCCCAAGGCATTACTTTATTATTACAGTAATTTCCTCAGAAGGGCAGACATCCAATGCTCTGTTTCTCCACCATCTTTGGAGACATTGAAATCTGACAGAAATATTCAAGTTGCTTAAGTGGCTAGTGCAGAAGAGGGAGACATAAAAAGAGCTCTTCCAAGGAATGCAGACTCCTGGAATCCAGGTGCAGGAAGACGCTCTTGACAGTCAATGGAAGATAGGTAAGGGTTCGGTGTGCCCCTTCCACTGCCCCCAGAACACATGGGGTCCCAGGTTTATCTCCTTTGGGGACACTTCTCTGACGATCATTTCTTCTTTGGGAGGGCTGGTCAGGGCAGAAAGAGGACAAATATACCAGTCCTTATTAGAAAGTGTGCTGCAGGACAAGTCTCCAGCCCTGTATCTAAGAGTGTATAGGGCTGCAATAGGGGTGGGAATAGTGGGGTAGGAGTAAGGTGCAGAGAGGGAGCTATATAGAAACTGGAGCTTGATCTGAAGTGTTGAGATTGTCTGAACATTTTGCTCATCTCTTCTTGCATGATGATGGAAACCTAAGCCCCCAGTAGCCAATGAAGTCCCCAGTGCCCAATGGCAGAGTCAGCACTAGAACCCTTCCCACCCCTGGATTCCAGCTGATATAAGTCCTCCTTCATGCAAAGCTTTCAAAAGTGGTGGAGTAAGGTGACTAAAAATATAGACTACAGAGCCTGACTGCCTGGGTTCAAATCCAGGCTTGGCCACTTACTAGCTGTGTGACCTTATCAAATTACTTAACTACTCTATATCTCAGTCTTCTCACCTGAAAAATGTGAGAGGAGTTGATTATAATAATACCCACCTGATAGGTTTTGTAAGGATTAAGTGAATTAGATCTCATTAGCAGTTTCCAAATATACTGGTGCCAGGCTGTCTGCATGTGAATCATTGGGGCCCTTCGGTAAAATGCAGATCCCCAGGCCATTCTGATTCAGCAAGTGCCGAGTTGGGCAAGACCTACCAGGACTTCCAACTGCAACCTGGTTTAGAAACATTCCCCTTGGCAGTGTTTCCAGGAAGCACATACATCAGGATCTTCAGGAAAGCCCACTTAAAATGCTGATTTTTAGGATCCATCCAGACCTGCTGAGCTTTTAGGGTTAGGACCCAGGAGTCTGTAGCAAACTGCCCAGGTAACACACTACCTGAAATCTGGGAAACACTACTTGAGCTGGTATTCTCCTCTTTGGGCTTCCAAAATTGCCCCTACCTTTTGCCCATGCTAGAAAAGCACTATGCATCTAAGCCTTAGTGATACTAAGAACATTTAAAGATTAACTATATGTTATTTTAAATTTAGTAATATACATGTATTTTTTGTTTTAATAGCATCTTACCTTCTTTTTAATCTTGTATAGAGTGTGTCCTTATATTGGTTATTACTTGTCCCTACCCTTATAGTTAGAATAAGCGGGTGTCATGACCCACTCAACACAGAAAGACACTGTGGCCAGGTGGACTGGGTAATTTTTCCAAGCAACAGAGCTGGGAGATGAAAAGGCAGGTGGAGTACTCTGGCTTCATGATCCTGCTATCTGTCACCACCCATGTTGATTCCATCTCTATCCTCATGGCCAGACCTCCCTCCTGACCCATATATTCCTTTCATTGCCCCGAGATCACAAAATTTATTCAAGCAACTAAAGAACATGTAGTTTCTCCTAAATAGGAAGTACACATGCTAGATCCAGAGGAGGGGGTCATGGTGCTGTCCTGTGTCCCCTAGCATCGCCCTTCTTCTTTGGTCCTATTTGCTTTATCAAAGATTACTTCTCAATGGGTAAAATTAAACGAGAGCCACACCATGCCTCTGTGCCTCTGCCTCATGGGCTTTTCTTAAAGCACATCTTGGTCATCAGTACCCATTCTTGTAAGTAAACAAAGTAAGGGCTCTGAGATCTGGATCTGGGTTGCACAAGTCAACAGCATGCAGAAGGGACTGGAGCCTGACACCGTGTGACCTAGAGGCCCTCCCCATGCTCGGGAGCATCACAAGCTGCTGGCTTCCACCAACGCAGAAGGTTTGAGCTGGGACTGAGTCTGGGCCTCTGCAGTTGTTTACATTGCCAAGACTTTTCCCAAGCCATTGCCCAGAGCTGCATTGCCCTCCCTCGCCAGCATTCCATGCGTGGCTTGAGGAGGCAGCTCCACAAACACAGAGTAATGGTGATCATTCCACATTGCACAGAAAATAAAATCAGCTAATACGTGGAATTTTCTCAAATTTACTTTTCTTTCTCAGACATTTTTAAAAATCTTTGGTGCCTGCTAATGCTTACAGGCTCAAGCACGTTCATGGACAGCCAAAACAGATGCACACACAGCAAACAAATACTAACAGAAAACGCAGAAACAGCCAATCACTGCCTAGCCTTGTTCCTGTTGAAGACACGTGGGCTTAGTTTGGGGTTTTCCACCACAAACAGGTAATGGAAATGTAACTGTGTCCAAAATGTGTGCAGTGAAATTCAGTGCCCTAGCATTTCACACTGGGGCATGCCACAAAGGGGCACAGTAATTTAGTCGTGCACTCATGCATCAACAATGCCTACTGGGAACCCACTACTTGTCAAACCTCGAGAAATCTACTACCCAAATACATGCGGACATCCAAGGGTGCCAGGGCCAGGACTTCACTCTAGGCTACACAAAAGAGCAGGTCTCCTGGGAGTATTCCCATCAGTCAGTGTGCCGCACTCTGAGGCCTTCTGCAGGTGCGTGGGTACTCCCTGGACACAGGGAGTGGGACTGGGAGACTGCTTCCAGCAGTTAGCAATTCCAGGTTGCCACCTCCCAGGACGGCCAATGTGCTTAGTCCAGGGATGCCTCTCTCTGAAGGTGGGTGTCCTCTGCTGCTGTAGCAGAGCCTCCAGAGAAGCCCATGTTTCCAGATCCTATCCCAAAGGGCACAAGACAAGGGGCAGCTCAGAGAATGCAAGCCCTTGCCTTAACTTCACAGACACCAGCAGCCCATTCTGAACAAGCTCTCAGAGCAGGTGGGAAAAGGCACCAGTGGGCTTGAAGAGGCAGTTGTTTGTCAGGACGCTAAGCAAAGAGGCCTAGCTTTGTGTCCAGAAGGCAGAAGGATGTCAGCATTCTTGCCGGCATAGCCTGCCTTACTCCTTTCTGAAGACAGACTTAGCCCCAGCGAACCTTTTCCCTGTAGTGGCATCTCCCTCCTCACAAAGCAGAACTGGCTGGAAATGCGGGAGTGTGGGGGGAAAGGAGGGAAGAGGAGCTTTCTTTCAGTCTGCGTTTCCTACACCCTAAACCAACAGTCCTCCTGCCTAATGATGAGAATTTGAGCCCCCTTCCCTCCCCTCCCCTCCTCTGCCCCTCTGGCCAAGAAACAGCCAGACCCTGTCCTCCTTCCTTCCACCCAGGCAGGGGATGTCTTAAGGCCCTGCCTTCCTCTGGCCACATCTCCTCACCTGGCCCATGATTGTCACTGTCCCTTTGTCCCTGCCCTGGCCTGGGCTGAGGACCCACCAGACCTCAGAGCAATTTGCCCTGGGTGCCAAGGCCTCACTGAAATTCCACGGCAGACCCCAGGAGAAAGCAGACAGACACATGAGTGTCTGAAATCAGCAGGGAGAGGCGCCCCCTGACCACAGCCGAGTTTGGGAAGGATCTGCTGTCCGTAGGCAGCTCATTGATCCACTTTCTAATCACTATTCCTCACTCATCACGAACCAAATAACGCTGGCCCCAGCCCAGCCAGGCAGGCGGGAAGGCGGCTCCGTGTGTAGAGAGTAGAAAATGAGCCTGCCTGTGTTCATTCTAGGAGAGGAGCGAGTGAATGGTTCGTAATATCCCTGCGTACTGAGTAGGGACCAGGGGGCTGCTTTAATATTCTGCTGAATGTGGCGTTTCTTTTAACCCTTGCTGGAGAGATTTTCAGCCCACAGAGTCAGGCTCCTTCCTGTCAGGCCACTGGCGAAGTTTCCCGGCTGCAGTAAGAGAAGCCACAGCACCAGGGGTAAGTGGCTCGGAAGGCCTGGGCGTCAGGGCCCTGCATACCTGGTTGGGATCCGACACAATGGCACCAGCGGGCAGCTTCCGGCAAGCAGACAGGGATCTCTGGCTAGCCAAGAAGAGGGGCAGGGAGTAAACTGACCACGTCCTGATGCCTGCTGTGTTTCTATACGTTTGCTCTCCAAACTATTTCGCTTGCATGCACAGGAACCCAATGCCGACAGCACGCTCTCCAAAGTGGGCACCCATCGCCTCTCAGAGACCTAGGCACTGAACCTCTGGGGGCGCAAAGAGCAGCGGGCCGGACCCAGCCTCGGACCGGCATGACGCCGCCCCAACGCTGTGTCTGGAATTGCCCGTGCAAATGCGCTCACCGGGCTTTCCTGCCCGATTTGGGGGTATATATCCCCTTGAATTTCCAATTTCAATTGCTCCCACACGTGTCTCTCAATAAGTCAAACCCAGGCATCCCTGCGCCAGTGTGTTGACGGCGCTCCACACGGCTCCACTCTCCTCCTGCACGTTCCAAAAGCAAACCTCTCCTTGCTCCCCTTCCTACAAAGCCCAGCAGTCCCTGAGGGCAGCAGGAGACGGAGGGCAGACAAAAAGCCACCTTCGGAAAAGCAAGCGAGAGCTTTCTAGGCATTAATCGCCGCACCCCCACGCCGCCACCAGAACAAACGTGGGATGTGGTGGTCTTCGCCAAAAGGGCAGGGAATCTTAGCCGCGCCTCAGGGCCCGGAATGCCCCTCCAGCTTCACTTCCAGAAGGGCAGCGCTTTCCGGAATGGCGGAGGGCACCAAACCATCGTGTTTGGGGGAGTTTACATTGGGCAACCGGTCATAGTTTTGCGAGGAACGGGTAACAAGCGGAGCGAGCTCCCAGATAGGAACACTATGCGGGCGCCAGGAGCTGCGTCTCCCCGGTTTGGAGTTCCCCAGAGGAGTTCCACCCGGCGCAGGACACCGGGAAGTGGAGCTGCTAGCCGGACTGCGGCAGCGCATCACCCCTAGAGTTGGTTTTCTCCCGACAACTCCAACTCCGCTCTCCCACGGAGCTGTGTTCCCAGGAGACTGCCGCTGCCGCTGCTAGGCTGCGAAGAATGGGGGCGGGGGAAGGGGCGGGAGGCGGGGAGCTGGGCCGGGATTTCCCACAGGGATTCGCGAGCGCTACCGAGGGCCCAGGCTCCCTGCTGCGCCGGGCACGGTGTCTTTGGAGCGCGCTTTCCAGCCACCAGCCGGAGGCACCGCCAAGTCGGAGCTGGCAGAGAATGAGGCTGCCCGACGACTCCCGGCCGCCAAGCCTCCTCTCTGGCATGGTGGAGAGGCTGGGAGACTTTTCGGTAGGACCGACCACTCACCCCAGCCCACTCCTGTTCCAAGGCTCAAGAGGCGAAAAGGCTGTCCACCTCTCCCCGACTGACCCTGGAAACGTGCAGTCCCGCAGGCGCCCGGACCTCCAGACTGGTCCCCAAGGGTACGGCCAATGAACTCGACCCCTCTCCTTCGGCGGCCACTTGCGGCGTACCAGGGCAGAGCTTCTCTGGCCCCCGCGCGCAGTGCTTGCACGCCGAGCAGAGTCCACGAGCCCGTGGACCGCGAGCTGGGGAAAGGGAGGTGGCGCGCGGCTGCTCAGAAGCGCATCGGTGCCTGGGAGCAGACGGGCGCCAGTACTCCAGGAGCCGGATGGCCAGAGGCACCCCTTTCTCCCCAACGCCTAGCTTTGGCTCTGCCCAGAGCTAAGGAGCATGCACCGCAATGCAGCGGGCTCCGCGCTCTCCGAACGGGGGCTGCGGGAGACCGAGGCTGCCAGGGAGTGCCGGGGCGAGGAAACCGGGAGACTCAGCGAGTCAGTTTCGGGCGCTAAGAGCCAGCCGGGGGCGCGCTGGTGGGTGCCGCCCAAGCCCCGCGCTCGGCAGCGGCCGAGGCTCCCACAGCTCCTTGCCCTCGGGTCCGGCACTGCAAAGCAGTTAGAGAAACCCCGCGAGCCGCGGAGCACAGCAGTCCTGAGGCGGCAGGTACCAGCAGCCAACTTGCTCCGTGGAGGGTACGTTACCTTCCATCGCGGCCACTGCGGATGCCAGGAGGAGCAGTAGCAGACAATCCAGGGCCATCGCTGGCCGGCGGCCCCCAGGCCGAGCCCGAGCTGAGGAAGCAGCGCCGGAAGAGCGCCGCGTCCCGGGGCGCCGCTGCGCTCCCCGCGGGTGGCTTTTCGGTATCCTTTCGCGCTCTCGCCGGGACCGGACTTCCCGGAGCGCTGCGTGGGCGTGGGCAGGAGTGTGCGCGCGTGGGGCGGTGCGGGCGCGCGTGGGTGTGGGTGTGCATGTGTGTGTGTGTGTTTATGGGAGAGGTGGGTGTGTGCGTGCGTGTGTGAGAGAGGGCGAGGGAGAACGAGCCTAGGAGAGCGCGCGAGAGCGAGTGCGTCCTGGTGTCACATTGCGAGCTACAGCGGAGCCTACGGGAGGACGGAGCCGGCCAGACTGACGCGGGAGGGAGCGGGATCCCCCACCATCAGCTCTCTCCCCACCCCTAACACCTCCTGTCCAATCAAGGAATCAAACCTGCAAAATTCCCCCGGCCAATCAGGCGCGAGCACCTCCTTACACCGGCATTGTTAGTTTAAGAAAAACTTTTGCTTGCGAGGCTGTGCGGGAGGGCTCGGAAGGCGCTAGGAGGGGTCCGGGCTCCCCCTCGTGGTGCTCTCGGAGAACCGCAGCGGCCCGCCCAGCTCACTCTGTCCCCACCTAGGGGGCCCAGCGAAAGAGCTGTGGAGGCCCCATGCCCTTACATCCCACCCAGGACCGAATGCGCTTTAAATAATCAAATGAGCCTTCTTTCATCTTCTCTGTGACAAGAGCACCCTGCCTACCCTGTTTATAGCAACTCCAGGGACGCACCAGTGCCTCTCCTGCAGAGCTCTTAACTGTCTAGCACGGGTTGGTATTTACTAATCAATTTTGTTTATCGCTGGATCTCCCCCTTATTAAAATGGGGTCACCGTTTTCGGATTCTTGCCTATTTTGCTCATTACAAAATCCCCAGTTCACAGAACAGTGTCTAGCCTGTGGGAGGCATAGTACATGTCCTTTGAAAGAATGAATACCGTTCAGATAACCTGTGGGCCCTTGCTCCAGGGTCCACAGGGAACCGAACTTGCTTCCTGTCCAACATTTCGCTGTGCTTTTTCTGCAGAAACCTCTGGTTGCCTTTAGTGTTCACTTACCAATGCATTGTGAACTTCCACAGAGGGCCCTGACCCCAGAGGACAGCTCAGCGGGGGGAGACCAGGAGTCACATAGCTATAAAACGGCAGAGCCGGCAAGAGGGCTCTCCCAGGCCTGCGCATGCTGCGGGCCAGGCCTTCAGTGTGGGTGGGAAGGACTTAGGCAGCGATCGGGGATGCAGCCTTGGAGATAGGAGCAATTCTCCCAGGCTCAGCTCTCGCAGCTACACTTTATCTTCCTGTTTCTAGAGATGGTCAAAGATTCTAAATCAGAAACTCACCTTGAGGCTGTTATATGTTATGCTGGAGACGTGCCCTTCCTTCCTCCCCTGCCCCCTACAGACCTGATAATAGTCTGGTCCTACAGGGTCAGGGATGGCCCGTTAGGTACCCCCTCCTCCTCCTAGGCCTCTCACCTTGGAGGCACCAAGCCTTTCTCCTGGTCTGTTAATGAGTTAACAGCAGGCAGATGCGATGGTTCTCTTTGGGATGACTCTCCTTTCTGGGCTTTTCTAAATCAGTTCCCCCCCACCCCCCGCCTCTGCGTGTCTAGTCTCTCCTTTGCTGGGACTGCTTCCTCTCCACCACAGCCAGACTCAAGTCCCCCAATCCTGACAATTCTTTCCTTCCCTGGCTCTGACTCAGGTTGCCTTCCTCCTCCCCTCCCCTCCCTTCCACCCCACCTCTGTCCCTGAAGGGAAGGTGTCATCAACCTCCACCTCCTCATCATCCACCTTAATGCCATGTTAGCTGCCCTCTGCGCCTCCACACCAACTGTGTCCTGATGTCCCTGGAGCCACCTGATGTCACCCTGGTCAACAACCTGCTCCTAGTTAGCCGTCATCCTCCTGCACCGTCAGCACCCACTGACATTGGTGTCCAGTAGTTCTTCTGGGGCTCTGGCCCCAGTTTCCATGTTCCAGCTTCTCCCCCTACCCATCTTGTCACTTCTTTCTGTTCTCTCTGTTACCTCTTCAGCTCCCAAGAGAGGTATCCCCCAAACTCCATCCTTGGAGTTCATCCTCCTGGGGTACATGGGCAACTCCTTGGCAGCTTCACTTGCTGTTTTACTCCCAGCCATCCTCTCACGAATGGACAGAGGGATGGATGGATGGGTGAGTTTCACACTCTTCCCTCCCCCTTTCACTACATCACAGTCACTTGGCAGGCATGTCTAGCAAAGCCCCCACTCTGCCACGTCCTCCTTCTTATGCTGTTGTCCTATGCCTGTGCATCTGACCCAGTGTGAGCCCATGCTACCTTCCCCTGGACAACTGGAGAGTCTCTGAATGATGGTCCAGCTTCCCTCCCTCGCCTTAATCCCTACACTCTGCTGCCAAACTCATCCTTCTCAAGCCAAGCTTGATCTTATCTCTTCCCTGCATAGCAACGTAGTGGCTCCTCACTGTCTGCTGAAGAGAGACTGACCACTCTAGCATGACATTCAGACTACTCGGTAAGCTCCCTGAAACCTGCCTTCTCAGCCCAGACTCTGCTAGTCTTTCTCTGGGCCTAAGATATTCTCTTGCCATCTCCGCAGCCACACCCAGGTCAGTCATGTGCCCACCCACATATTCAGGCAGGCCCTGTTCTAGCTAGTAGACAGACCTTCTCTGAGGGGTCTTACCATGTGGTAGAGGGATGGCAATAATAAGCAAATAGGCAGTGGTATGTCAGGTGCTGAGGAGAGCTCTGGAGAATCACAAAGCAGGAAGCAGCGAGAGAGTGACAGTGGCTAGTTAGACATGCTGGGAAGACCTTCTGTTTACTGAGCACGTTCTGCCACAAGCACTGTACTGGATGTTTACTTGCACAACTAAAATGAGTTGAAATGAATTTCCTGACCTCTGTTCCTACCCAAATCCCACCTCTCCTAGGAAGCCTTTTCTTCTGTCCCTCTCCCTGATACCCTCATGTTATATTTCTGTGGGTACTGAATGGCTCTCTCAGACATGGCTGAAGATAGAACTGACCATTATCCAACTAACTGCAGAATGTCACACCTGGGTGGGGGGTGCTTGGAGCCCACCAAGTACAGGGATTTCAAGTAGAACCCTGCTAGGGACTTTGAACTTGTGCCAGGATAATTACAAGAACATCACCAACTAGGCCCTCTAAAAACACTGATCCCTAGGCGTTTCAGTAAAGATTTTAAATCAGTAGGGATGAGGTAGGCCTGTGATGTGGTTTGGCTGTGCCCCCACCCAAATCTCATCTTGAATTGTAGCTTCCATTATTCCCACATGTCATGGGAGGGACCTGGTGGAAGGTAATTGAATCACGGGGGAGGGGGCGTTCCCATGCTGTTTTTGTGATAGTGAGTAAGTCTCATGAGATCTGATGGTTTGATAAAGGGGAGTTCACACACACACGCTCTCTCTTGCCTGCTGCCATGTAAGACATGTCTTACTTCCCCTTTGCTTTCCATTATGATTGTGAGGCCTCCCCAGCCATGTGGAACTGCGAGTCAGTTAAACCTCTTTCATTTATAAATTACCCAGTCCTGGGTATGTCTTTATTAGCAGCGTGAGAACAGACTCATACAGCCCACGAATGTGATTTCATATCCTCCCCTCCCCAATTGACTCTGCTGCGTGATGAGGCTTGGAAGCTGCTGTTCTTGGTCCAGGAGCTTACAACTGCCCTGAGGCCTCCTCAGGGGATACTCATGAAAGTGGCCAAGGAATTGGGGCTTTAGACCTCACCTCTACTCCAGTAGCTTTTTTATCTTTTTTACTGGGCATCTATATCAGGTTTTGTTTGTTTGTTTGTTTGTTTTGAAGGAAGTGTTCTTTAGCAGGAAAAGAAGGAGGGAGGGGAAGAGTAAGAGGAATTCAAGGAAAGGTTTTGATTGGGGTAGGGTAGGGAACATTAACTCATTGATGACTTCTAGAACGTGCTGATGGCTCAGGCAAGAATAGTGTCAGTTTAGGGCTGCTTGCTAATTTCCCTAATAACTCAAGGGATTGACTTTTCTTTAGCAAGTTAAATATTAATTTAGCTTTGCAGAAGATTGATCTTTCTCTAGCAATGGGTTATGATTTGTAAATATCCCTGAAGGCACCATTGGTTTGGGATTCCAAGCCCGGGTGCCTCTTTTCCCCTAGAGCATCTCCTTGGCAATTTTTTTTCTGTCTGATGTCAAATGCTCGCTTATTTTCTTGATTAATCACTCAGCTATTTGATATCACTAAATCACTCCTTCAAAGCGACAGATGCTTGCTGCTAAGGCCAGCAGCTGAGGGCTCTCAGGCACCCAAGGGTGACTGAACTCTTTTGCTAAGACTCAGAGGCCCATCTGACTAGAAGGCTTTGGGGCAGTCAACCAGTTCACTCCCTACCTCTAAACAGTTTTGTGTCTAAATGTTTGGAAAGCATTTCTAGTGAAAACAATTGCACAATTTCCCCTGATAATTGTACCCAATATAAAGCTGTTCTATTAGAATGCTCCTGCTCACTTATAACCCACATCATATGTATGTGTATATATGTGTGCATGTGTGTATATATGTGTGTGTGTATATATATATATAACCTTTTTTCATTCACTACTTATTAGTGAAAAGGGTACACAGATAGCATCCATCCTGAGTATGATCACATGCATATCTTGTACATGAGAAGACTTTGTTGCCCCATCCTATCCTTTCCTTTTGACATTTTGCTTTACTGCATAAATAAAAGGTTCAGTTATACATTCCATGACCCAGGTGACCTTTAATTAGATTCTTAAGCTGCAAAACATATTTTCATCCGTTATTTTTTGATCGCTTCTCAGCCTTTTGGCTAAGATCAAGTGTAGTTATTTTTTGAGAGGCAGGTGGATCCTTTAAGATTTATTTGAAACACTTTAATATGGATAATAGGCAAATAACAAAAAGCTTCCTTTCCCTCTTTTGTTCTTTCTTCCAACATTTATTCAGCAGCAATTCTGTGCCAGTTGTCGGCGAAGTTCTAGGGACCCAGTGATGGCTGGAACCCAGTCTCTCCCTTTAAAGATCTCATGGTCTCCCAGTGGAGATGGGTAAAAAAATGAAAGGTATTATGGGACTTGTCATCCAAAATGGTCTCTAACTAGGGGCCTCCAACATGCCTCTCCTTGCTTCTCAGGAAAATACCCCAGCAAATCCAGACAAATATGAAGAATTATAAAACAAGGTGAACAAACACTGATAGACAACCTAATTGCCAGGATGTGGAAGAAACTGACAATACTTAAAAGGTACATCAAATCAGATTGAGAAAAATCTATCAAGCATATGTATGACATATGCCAAGTTCTCTTTTTTAAAAGAGAAACTGCTTTAAAGACATAGCTAGGAAGGCATATTGTCATTCCCTCTCTGTCGATACTTGACTCAGACACTCAGGATCTCTACTAACCAGAGAATGGAGTAAGTATCTATCATCACCATTGTTGTTCAGTTTCAAGCCAAACAAAGAACAGTTTCCCTGGTCTTCCTCTTCCCTTCCTTAGTGTCTTCTACATCTAGAAGAGCTTAAAAATGAAATACACAACTGGATAGATGGATGGGCTGATGAAGACACAATGCATTCTTCAGGTAAAAAACAGTCTAGAGGCTGAAACAGTCACAGTAATGACTGTACTGTGACAGTACAGCCTGCTGACTAGAGTTTTTCCTGGGATACAGCAGGTCAGAGCACCAGAGAATTGAGATGGTGGTTGGAGAAAGATGCTACCTCAGTAGAGAAGATGTACACTAGATGAAGCCTGCTGGCAACTGGCAATTAAGCATTGCCATAGGTTTATAAAGGCGATTCAGTGATTAAGCAAGTAGACCGCTAGAGGATCGAAGGCCAACCCACTCATCCTACCTACCAAAATACACTGAGAATTAATGAGTCTTTGCCTTCTCAAGGAGGAGTGAAGAGAAGTCAGGACACTTCAGGGACCTATTAGAACATTGCAAAACCAGGAGCAGCACCTTCAAGACCCAGATGAGAAGCGTCCTTTTGAAAATGACGTTCTGCAGAATCTAGAGACATTTTCAGAAAACTTCTTGGCACACATGAAGACATAAATTTGAATATAGAGAAACAAACTTATGAGAAAACAGGTTAAACAGAAAAGACAATAGAATAAAGGAAGAGGGGAGGAGAAAAGGATAGGAAGTGTTTTAAGGAAGCAAAAATGCAGTGTCAGAATTCAATTCCGCATTGGTGTGTCAGTCAACTACATTTGTTGCTGCTGAACATTAAATGAATGATATAAAAGATAAACTGGAGAAGCTTTCCAAAAATGCATACAACATAAACAGAAAAGAAAACTGGAAACAGAGAATACAAAACAAACAAGATAGAAAATGGAGAACCAACTTATATAAAATTGTGCTAGTTGCTTGCAAGGTGCTAGGGACCTTAAAGGGTCCCCAAAAGAGTTCCAAGAAGAGTTCAGAGTTCTTTAAAAAGAAACCAGTACAAATGCCGTGAAAGTAAAGACAAAACCATGAAAGCATAAAATTTTTCTTAGCTGAATAAAGACGTGATAGTTTCATCTAGATAACGTTTTTGAACCATATAGATTTTTTAAAAGAAATTTTACGTCTATTCAAGAACACACACAGACACATTCATGGCCACATAGAAAAACAGGATATCTATAGTGGAATAAATATTAATTTCAGAACACTAAATTCTAGGGAAAAAATGAAGCAAGAGCTACAGAGTTTGGGTTTTTCTTGGTTTTGTTGGTTTGGTTTGTTTTTTTAGCAATAAAGTTTTTAAGAGGGAAAATTTGTAGCACAAAATACATATAAATCCAGCAAGTTGAAAACAACAAACATTTTCAGGTCTCAGAAAATTTGCAACACCTTAGAAAAAAATTACTTAAAAATATATTCCAATTGATAAAAAGATGAAATTTGGTGTCAAGCAATAAAATCAATTAAAATAGATGTCTAAATATTTGCAGACTGCTTTTTAATTTTTTTTTAATTCATCCTGCATAACTGCAACTTTGTACCATTTGACCTATATCTCTTATTTTCTCCCCCCTCTATCTGGTAACCACTGACCTACTCTCTGTTTCTACATATTTGACTTTTAAAAATAGATTCTACTGCCGGGCGTGGTGGCTCACACCTGTAATCCCAGCAATTTGGGAGGCTAAGGCCGGTGGATCACCTGAAGTCAGGAGTTCAAGACCAGCCTGGCCAACATGGTGAAACCCCATCTCTACTAAAAATACAAAAATTAGCCGGACTTTGTGGTGGGCACCTGTAATCCCAGCAACTCAGGAGGCTGAGGCAGGAGAATCACCTGAAGCCAGGAGGCAGAGGTTGCAGTGAGCCAAGATTGTGCCACTGTACTCCAGCCTGGGGGACAAGAGCGACACTCTGTTTCAAAAAAAAATATGACTGAGATGATGCAGTATTTTTCTTTTTGTGTCTGCTTTATTTCACTTAGCACAATGTCCTTCAGGTTCAGTCATGTTGTCATATATGGCAGGATCTTCTTTTTTAGGGCTGAATAATATTTCTTTCTTTCTTTTTTTTTTTTTTTTTGAAACGGAGTATCGCTCTGTCGCCCAGGCTGGAGTGCAGTGGCTGGATCTCAGCTCACTGCAAGCTCCGCCTCCCAGGTTCACGCCATTCTCCTGCCTCAGCCTCCCGAGTAGCTGGGACTACAGGCGCCCGCCACCTCACCCGGCTAGTTTTTTGTATTTTTTTTTAGTAGAGACGGGGTTTCACTGTGTTAGCCAGGATGGTCTCGATCTCCTGACCTCGTGATCCACCCGTCTCGGCCTCCCAAAGTGCTGGGATTACAGGCTTGAGCCCCCGCGCCCGGCCAGGGCTGAATAATATTTCTGTGAGTGTGTGTTGTGTGTGTGTGTATCACAATTTCTTTATCCACTCATCCATTGATGGACACAGGTTGTTTCCATATCTTGGCTATTTTGAATAATGCTGCAGTGAACATGGGAGTGCAGATACCTCTACAAGGTTCTGATTACATTCCTTTGAGTATAAACCAAGAAGAGGGATTTCTGGTTCATGTGGTAGTTTTATTTTTAATTTTTTGAGCAACCTTCATACTGTTTTCCATAATGGCTACACCAATTTACCTTCCAACCAACAGTGTATCCTTTTCTCCACACCGTCATGAACACTTCCCCCTTATTTTGTTTGATAATAGCCATTCTAACAGGTGCGAGGTGATATGTCACGATTTTTATTTCAATTTTCCTGTTGATTAGTTGAATACCTTTTCATATATCTGCTGGCCATGTTTATGTCTTCCTTGGAGAAATGTGTGTTCAGGTTATTTGCCCATTTTTAGTTGGGTTATTTGTTTTTTGTTTTTTGGAGGTTTTTTAAATATTGAATTGTGTGAGCTCCTTACATATCTTGGATATTAACCCCTTATCAGACATATGCTTCATGAATATGTTCTCCTGGTCTGTATGCTGCCTTTCTATTTTATTGATTGTTTCTTTTGCTGTGCAAAAACTTTTTAGTTTCATGTAGTCTCACTTGTTTATTTTTACTTTTGTTGCCAAAACTTTTTGTGTGATGTCCAAAAAATCACTGCCAACGCTAATGTCAGCAATCTTGTTCTCTGTTTTCTTCTAGGAGTTTCACAGTTTCAGGTCTATGTTTAGGTCCTTAAACCATTTTGAGTTGATTTCTGTGTGTGGTATAAAAAAAGTGTCCAAATTAGTTTGTTTGCATGTGGATATCCAGTTTTCCCAATACCATTTGTTGAAAATACTCCCTTTTTCCCTTTGTATCTTCTTTTTTTTTTTTTTTAAGGCAGAGTTTCACTCTTGTTGCCCAGGGGCATGATCTCGGCTCACCGCAACCTCCGCCTCCCAGATTCAAGCAATTCTCCTGCCTCAGCCTCCCTAGTAGCTGGGATTACAGGCATGTGCCACCAGGCCCAGCTAATTTTGTATTTTTAGTAGAGACGGGGTTTCTCCATGTTGGTCAGGGTGGTCTCGAACTCCCGACCTCAGGTGATCCACCCACCTCGGCCTCCCAAAGTGCTGGGATTACAGGCGTGAGCCACTGCACCCGGCCTTGTATCTTCTTGATGTTCTGTCAAAAACTAGTTGACCATATATGCTTGGGTTTATTTCCAGGCTTTCTGTATTGTTCCATTGGTCTATGTATCTGTTCTTATGCCAGTCCAAGACCTTTTTGATTACTATAGCTTTGTAATATCATTTGAAATCAGGAGATGTGATGTCTCCAACTTTGTTTTCCATTCTTAAGATTGCTTTGGCTCTTCGGGGTCTTTCATGGTTTTATATGAATTTTAGAATTGTGTTTTCTATTTATGTGATGAATGCCATTGGAATTTTGATAGGAATTGTGTTGAATCTATATATTACTTTTGGTAGTATGGACATTTTAACAATATTAATTCTTCCATCCAGTGAACATGAGATATCTTAGCATTTATTTGTCTTTTTCAGATTCTCTCATGAATGTTTTATAGTTTTTAGTGTACAGATTTTTCACATTCTCAGTTAAACTATTCCTAAGTATTTTGTTCATTTTTTTTTTAATATCATAAATGGGATTTTCTTGATTTCTTTTTTGGATAGGTTGTTACTGGTGTGAATATATACAACTGATTTTTGCATGTTAGTTTTGTGTCCCTTTAAATTCAAATAAAATGTAAAAAGTAATCTCAGTAAAGAACACTCATATTGTTAAAAATCTAATTACTAAAGCCTAGATCCAATACTTTAAATTACATTAATTAGGACCAAAGAGAAGAGGAATATGAGGAGAAGGAGAAGAAAAGGAAAGCTATGTGACATTCCTTGTTTACTTAGGAGGAATTGAGACTCTTAGAAATACTGATTTAAAATAGCTAAACTTGGTTTAAAAGTGGCTTGAAATACTTAAAGGCTTTTACAAATATACTCTGAAGAAGTATATATATACCTTTGAAAATACTAGAGAAAATAAAAGCAAAATATAACTCCTATTTTAAAAATTATTTTATTTATTTATTGTTTTTAGAAGCCAGGCTGTAGGGATGACTACTGCCACCAGACAGAACCCAACCCCAACCCCTATTAAAGAAAGAAAAGAAAGAACAAAAGAAATTGAAAAAACACAAATAGAAGGAAAGTTACTATTTACGCAATAAAAATTTTTAAGAAATTACAGAAATCACTTCCAATAAGAAATATGAATGAATTGGGTCAGGTGCAGTGGCTCATGCCTGTAACCCCAGCACTTTGGGAGGCTGAGGTGGGCAGATCACCTGAAGTCAGGAGTTCGAGACCAGCCTGAGCAAGATGGTGAAACCCCATCTCTACTAAAAATACAAAAATTAGCTGGTTCTGGGGGCACACGTCCGTAATCCCAGTGACTCGGGAGACAGAGGCAGGAGAATTTCTTGAACCTGGGAGGTAGAGGTTGTAGTGAACTGAGATCATGCCACTGCATTCCAGCCTGGGCAACAGAGCAAGACTCTATTAAAAAATAATAATAATAAATAAAAAAAAAGAAAAAAAGAAATATGAATGAATTGAATCTTGATTAAAAGATAAGCAATTTTTGGCTAAAAAATAATGTCATTATGTATCATACCTCAAAGGAAAATAAATAGTAAAAAAACAAACAAACAAACAAACAAAAAACCCTTTCATTTGTGCTAATATTATAGACAAAATAACCCACACAACTCTTAATAAAAACATCTAGAAAAATTCAATAACATGTGAAATAGCTTCTTGTGAATGTATTGCAGAGCCGTAAGAAGTATCCCCAAGAGCACAGAAACAAAGAGGTACAAAAAGCTAGAATGACGAATCTGGGAGCTTACGCTGCAGGGATTGATCCCCAATCTGGGAAACATAATGACTTGAATTTTAATAGATACACAGGTTGGAAACAAGGTTTTGAATGAATACAAGGCAGAAAGTTGGGACTGAGACAACTGCATAAATCTGAAGCTTTAAATTGCAACACCTTCACTGAAAGAATGGAGGAAAGGAAAAGTTTACTCACTGTCCTAAAGGAGAACAAGAATGCTTGCCACTCTTGGCTTGGGTGGAGTGGGTAAGATAAAATAATCTCCGCTCAGAATTCTTATCATATGCCTTCACTCATATGGATTTCAAATTCAAATTTATGCTACTTGAATAATCTCAGATCTCCCAAGCCAAGAACTCAGCTGAAAAAAGCAGTTATAAGTAGATAATACCCTGGGAACATTAGGGGGAAGAAAATGCAAGAGGCACACAACGTCCACAGAATTCCCAAAACGAGATTAGACCCCTATTATACAACTATCAAAGAAAGACTTTTAGATATCAGTATTTTAAATAATAAAGGAAGACACTATAAAAAGAATCTATAGATTTGAGAGAGAACCACATAGAACAGGAAAAATTTTAAATAGACATTGAAATTTAAAAATAAATGAATAGGTTCAAGAGATTAAATATGCTTGAAGAGTGGTCTACTGAACTTTGAATTAATTTTTCAAAATTAACTATAATGTAAGGCAGAAAAACAAAGAGATGTAAAATCTTAAAAACCATTGAGAAATATGGGTGATGCTTAATTTATTTAATACTTAGGAGAAAATAATGGAAGGAATGGGAGGATAAGGAATACTTAAAGAAACAATGGCAGATAAATTTTTGAACTGACAGACAAATGAATTATTCAGATTCAAGAAGCAGATTTAAGAAGTTCTGAGCAGAATAAACAAAAAAAAATTCCTAACTAGACAAATCATAATGAAACTAAAGGACATCAAAGATAGAGAAAACAAAAACTTTAAAGCTATCAGAGAGAAATGAGAAGTTACTCACATGAAATGACAATTAGACTTCTCAGCAGCAAGATGTACATATAGAAAGAAAATAAAATTATATAAAAAATTTTAAATTCTAAAATTGTATATACCTAAATTTCTGTATTCAGATAAATTTGTATTCAAGATTAAGAGCAAAAAAAAAAAAAAAGTTATAAAGACACTTTAAAGGAAGACCGAGGGAATTTACCACCAAGACACTATCTCTAAGAGATCTACTAAAGGAACTATTTCAGGAATGAAGGAAATAATTCAGAAGAGCAAAGTTAGAGGAAAGTTTACTTGTTTGCCCAACGGTAAACATGTGGGTAAATCATTAGTGTTTCTAAAAACAAGATAACACTAAAATGTTGAATAACTGTGTTTAAGATGGGAGTTGGAAAGCTGAAAGTTTTCTAATACCCTGGTACCATTCTGAAAGCAAGCAGAAATATTGAATAATTTTAGATGTTGTCAAATCAACCATGCTTTAAACTGTTAAAAGTGGCCACTGCTAGATAAGCGGAAGATAAAAAGAGGATTAATGAAAATTAATCAGTACAATAGAAAGTAGGAATAAAAAAGCATAGTATATTTAAAGCACAAACAGAGATAATGGAAATAAATCCAAAATTACTGGCAATCAGAATAAATAAAAACAGAAATAAACTCATCATTTAGAAGCAAACATCAGATTGGTTAAGAATAAATCCAGTTGTATACTGTTGGAAGAAACACGTCCAAAAACATAATGACTCACATGTGTTCAAAGTAAACAGATAGGAAAAAAAAAACAGGCAAATATTGTTTTTTAAAACTGGGATAACTAGACTAATGCCAAGCAAAATAAATATTAAGATAAAAGCATTATTAATAATAAAAAGGATCATTACATAATAATAAATGAAATAATTCTTTTAGGAACACAATAAATTCTGAGTTTCTATGTACCTAAGACACAGCCTCAAATTATATAAAGAAAAAAAAGGCAGAATCTCAAGAAAAAATGGACAAATCTATCATTAGAAAGTGATTTTAACATAATTCATTTTGTTATTTATAAATCAGGCAGATGAAAATTGGTAAGTAAATGGAAGAAAGCAACAACTTAATTTAATTTAGTGGGTTTATAGAGCCCTATCCAACCGCTAGCAATTATGCATTCTTCTCCAGTAGATGTAGAACAATTGCAAAACCTGACGACTTATCAGCCAAACAGCAAGGCTCAATAAAGACTAAATAATTTGTCATACAGATCATATTCTCTGACCTCAACACAATTTAATCAGAAATCAATAACCAAAGAAACTTTGAAAAATGCATTTAAATAAACTTTAAGTAAGGAATCATAATGCGTACGGAAAAATATTTAAAATTTAATGATAATTATAACACTACCATTCAAAACCTTGGCATGCAGCTAAAGTGGTATCTACAGGAAATCTATACCTTACTTTGGAATATTAGAAAGAATATTAGAATAGAAGAAAATTGATAAGATAAATATGTAAACACGGGAATGAAAAATAAAGAAATTATCAACAAGGCCCCCACATCTCAAAGCTTACTCACTGAAAAAAATAAATTAATGAAATACAAAAAAGCTTCTGACAAGACTGTGCTAGTTTGCAAGAGACGGGGTGGAGTGTATAATGGGACAAAACAAAAATAAATAATGTTATGGACGGAAAAGAGGGCATATGGATAGAAACTTTAAAACAGTAGAAAATACTGTGAGCCATTTGAATGAAATAGCAATTTTTCTTGAGAAGAAAATACAATATATCAAACCTGATTCACAATAAAAAATAGAATATTTGAGTAAACTGATTATCATGAAAGAATTTGAATTGGTAATTAAAAATCTACCCACCAAAAAAAGAAACAACATTAACTCTAAATGGTTTTGTTAATGGGTTCTACTCCAAACACTCAAGGATGTATTTCCCGAGTGATATTAGAAAGCTGATGTAATCCTTGTCCCAGGATTGAAAAAGTTGTCAAATTTTAGAGAAATCTATTGCCTCATTTACTGATTAAAGGACAAAACTTATATATGATCATCTCAATAGGCACAAACAGAATATTTGATTAAAACTCAGAACATTTTCACAACTTAAAAATATTTAATAAAATAATAGAAATAGACTTGAGACACGGTATCTATCCAAAGCCCAGAGAAAACATTACATTTCATGGCAAAACATCGGAAGCATTCTCTTTAAAGTTGGGAAGAAGGAAGGATGCCTACTCTTCTTGTTTCCAGTCAACATTTCACTGCTGGCCCGAGCTAGCACTGTAAGACATAAAAGAGAGATGAAAAATATAAGGAGAGGACAGAAAGAAAGAAAACAACATTAGGCCACAGACAGCAAAATTTTGTAGAAAACTCAAGAGACTGTACGGGCAAATCATTAGACCAAACATAAATCATGAGCAACTTTGCTAGTTACAAAGTCAATATATAACAATCTGTTGCTTTCTTAAACATCAGCAACAAATAAGAATAAGTACTTTTTTAACAATATAGCATTTTTTCTCCTACTTCTTTTACTTTAGGTTCCAGAAGTACGTGTACAGGTTTGTTACATGGGTAAACGAGGCTTGGTGTACAAATGATCCATCACCCAGGTAGTGAGCATAGTACCCTGATGGGTAGCCTTGCAACCCACCACTGCCTCTGCCTTCCTAACTCAAGCTGTCCCCAGTGTCTGTTGTTTCCATTTTTGTGTCCATGTGAATAATACAGCATTTTTAATGGCAATACAAACTCTAATATATCTTGGAACAAATCTTAAGGAAGTTTTTAAAGGACTTATAAAAAGCCATATAAAAATTTATTAAACAACATTTAAATAACTGGAGAGATATACTATGTTTATGTGTGAGAAATCTCATGACTATTATCCCCAATTTTTCCTATAGATTCCATACAAATACAAAAAAATGCCCATAATATGTTTGAAGAATGTGACAATTTGACCCTAAAGTTTAAAGGCAAAGGCAAGAATAAAGAAGACAATTTTGAAGACAAACAGAATGGAAGGCCTTGCCTTATCAGCTATCAAAACTTATTATAAAGCTACCATAATTAAAATAATATGGAATTGATATAGAGATTTAGGACCAATGTATATATGAAAAATCCATGTCAAAGGAAGCATTACAAAATGGTGAGAAAGGATAAACTATTCAATAAGCGTTGCCGAGACAATCTGAAAAATAAAATTAGATTCCTTTCTCACACAAATATCAATTCCAGGTGGACTGAAGACCAATACTAAAAGGAAGACTTCATAATCTTTTTGAATATAACATAGGAGAATAGCTAAATGAACTGGGCTGTAAGGAGGAGAATGTCATAAACAGGACATAAAAAGCACAAACTACAAAGGAAAATACAGATACATTTGACTAATAAAATGAAAACTTTGATGCAAAAAGACACCATAAACATAGTTAAGCCACACACTGAGAGAAAATATCTGCAACTTAATTTAAAAAGTATTAGTATCTAGACTATATGAAGAATTTCTACAAATCAATATGAAATAAATGTATCAAAAGCACCCAAGTGCTCGCTTTGATAGCATATATACTAAAATTGGAATGATACAGATTAACATGGCTCCTCTGCAAAGGTAACATGCAAATTTGTGAAGCACTCCATATTTTTATACCACATACAAAAGGACAAAGGCTGTATGTCTCCACTTACATGAAATATCTAGACTAGGTGAATTCACAGAGATAGCAAGTAGATTAGTGGTTACCAGGGGATGGGGGAAGAGGAATCGAGAGTTATTGCTTAAAGAGTACAGAATTTCTGTTTGGAATGATAAAAGGGCTTTGGAAATAAATATGGTGATGATTGCATAGCATTGTGAATTATACAGTTAAAATGGCTAACATGAAAATTTTACATTATAGAAATATATATTTATATATTATGTATTTTGACTACAAAGAAGCACCCAGTGTAAAAAGTGTTAAAAAGAGGACAAAAGACATTTCAGATATAAGTAACTCTGAATAAGCTAACAATATCTGAAAAAGTGTGCAACCTCATTTGATAATGAAAACAACACTGAGATAATGCTTCTCACCCCCAATAGGTAAACATAATAAAGTCAGACAATAGCTAGGGTTGGTAGAATCTAGAGCAACAAGAGCTGCCATAAAATGCCGGCAGGAGTGTAAATTGCTTCAAAGGTTTTGGGTAGGAGTATGGCATCACTCAGTGAAGTTTAACATGTGCTTCTTTATGTATTAATTAGACATAATAAAGACACTAACAATAAATGGCTTAAAGGTAAAGAAGTTTTCCTTATCTCTCTCACTTATCAGTTCCAAAGTTTACAGCCTGGTCAGTGAGACAACTTTGATTCTCACAGTCGTTCAGGTAATCAGTTCTTTCCAAGTCAGTTTCTGCAAAACTGAAGTTGGCTCACCACCACATTTTGGTTTTGTCTGGTGAGAAAAGAGAAGAAAGCATGGAGGAGGTACACCCACCACCTTAAGGCTCTGATCCTAATGTAGCAGAATAGAAAGCTGCTTAGATTCCACTAGTGAGGACTTAGTCACATAGCCATATCTAACTAAAAGGGAGACTGGGAAATGCAGTCTCGATGAACACCCATGTGTAAGATGGGGAAAATGATTTTGGGTGGACAAAATTCATTTTTGTCAGTCTCCACTACACCTAGAACTCAGCAATTTCATGACTGGGAATACCTTAGTAATGCTCTTGCACATGTATGCCAGGAGACAGACATAAGAAAGCTTATAGGCTCACAATCCATAATAGGAAAAAACAAGAAATAACCCAAATATCCATCATTGTAAAACAGAAAAATAAATCATGTGTATTCTTATACAGGAGCAAAAATGAGTGAATTATTGCTGCACAATTGGAAAGGATCACATGAGATACTTCTAAGACAATATTCAGCTGAGCAGTAGGGACTTGGGTGCCTGTTTCATTATTAATATTTGAATTGTGTATTCATATATATGTATACTATATTTATTATTTTGCATATATTTACCATAGAAAAATTACCTTACCAATATAAAATAGATATAATTTTTCACACAACAGGCTGGTAAAAGCAAATGTTCACTAATATTAAATGTAGACAAAGATATGGATAGCAAAAGTATGAATTGTAGTAGAATAAGTTTTTACTATGTAGGGCATTTTGGAAGTATCTTCAAAAGCTTAAACTGGGCACATCTATAAATTACAATTTCACTGCTCAGCACCAACTTAGACAAACAACCATGGAGCCACTAAGAAGACAATGTGCAAAGGTGTTCAGTCTAGCAAATCTTAAAACAGCAAAAACATTGAGAATAACCTAGATGCTACTTAAGCCACTGACTAACTAAACTGTAGTCACTGTCACTAAGGCAATGACTGAACTATGATTCAGCCATACTACCAAATATCATGAAACAGTCAAAAAGAGTGATGTGGGCCAGGTGTGGTGGCTCACACCTGTAATTCCAGCACTTTGGGAGGGCGAAGTGGGCAGATCATCTGAGGTCAGGAGTTGAAGACCAGCCTGGCCAACATGGTGGAACCCTCTCTCCACTAAAAATACAAAATTAGCTGGGTGTGGTGGTGTGCACCTGTAATATTAGCTACTTGGGAAGCTGAAGCAGGGGAATTGCTTGAACCCAGGAGACAGAGGATGCAGTAAGCCAAGATCACGCCACTGCACTCCAGCCTGGAAAACTCCAGGAGGAAAACTCCATCTCAAAAAAAAAAAAGAGTGACATGGAACTATTTGTGCTTAACATAAGTGGATCTTCAATACAGCATTCTGTGAAAAGGCAACTTGCAGAACAAATGAGAGAAGACTGTAATAGTTCCTATAGTGATTGGTGTGTGTTTGTGTGTGTTTTATTTATTCTGAATTTCCTCCAGAAAAATAATATGTGGTTTTTAAAAGCCTAAGGCCGTGTGCAGTGGCTCACGCCTGTAATCCCAACACTTTGGGAGACCGAGGTGGGCGGATCACAAAGTCAAGAGTTCGAGACCAACCTGGCCAACATGTTGAAACCCCATCTCTACTAAAAAAATTCAAAAATTAGCTGGGCATTGTGGCATGCGCCTGTAACCCCAGCTGCTTGGGAGGCTGAGGCAGGAGAATTTCTTGAACCCAGGAGGCGGAGGTTGCAGTGAGCCAAGATCGTGCCACTGCACTCCAGCCTGGGTGACAGAGCAAAACTCTGTCTCAAAAAAAAAAATCTGTTCTTTCAAATGTTGAAGTCTACCAAAAGTGAAAGTTAGAAACCACAATACTCACCATTTCCATGTATTTTTAAGTAAGTCAATTAAACAAGTCCAGTAATTGCTGAAGGCCCCTCTGAAAAATGAGGTGAGTATGTATTTTGCTCAAAAGTCAGGTAATAGGCATTTGAGAGTTAAAAAAAAATGATCATTTTCTTTATGGAGCACTATATGTGGCTGATCAAAAGAAGAAATAAGGGCAATTTATCTTCCTTTTCACAAAGAGTCTAAAGTATGAAATGCTAATCATTAAAACAAGAAACACAGTCCAGATCAAAACACTGTTAGGTAATCACACAACTAATTGGAGAGTGAGAACCAAAGGGGACTTATTAATGGTAAAATCCAGAAGTGCTTTTCAAAGAGGTCAATACCAAACGTGTGCCTTTTTTAACACCTTCACTGAGGACTCAATAATGCAATAGAAAACATGCCGGTTAAATGTGTGTGTGTCACTTCTTCCCTTTTGAAATCTTCCTTTTAAAAAATTAGAATTAAGAATGGTTGGCTTTCCTAATGTTTAATAGACAAGCCACAGATCAGCAACATTTTCTTTAATCTGGCTTCACATGAATGAGGCAGTCCTGGATCCCCAAAAAGCATCAGCCTCAGCCTAACAGTTTGTCCATCTCTCCCAACCCCTGCTAGTATCTTGGGATGGTTTCAAAAGTGTTAAAAACACTGGTCTGAAAATTCCTCTAGCACCTCAGGTAAGTGTCATATCTTCACCACCTCTTGACTGCCACCAGCATCAGAAACTGCTTGGCTCCCAGGACCTCCAACTCTGGAGAATCCCCATTGGACAGGACTTCCAGGCCTCCAGCACCCCTACCCATCACTATACCTCAGCCTCATCATGAACTCAGCCTCAGCCAGCTGCCCCAAACCAAGAAGAGCAGGTACTCCGGCTTCACATGATTTCTAGTCCAGCCTAGACCCTCTGGGTAGGCCACATCAACAAAGCCAAGTTACTACCAGAGACTAGAACCCCTCTCTGTTCACACACACAATGCAGCAGCCATTAGCCCCATGTGCCTATTAGGCACTTGATATGTAGTGAGTCCAAATTGAAATGTACTATCAGTGTAATACACACCAGATCCCAAGGACTTAATACGAAAAAAATTAAGTATCTTGTTGATAATTTTCATATTGACATGTTGAAATGGTGGTTTTTAATACATTGAGTTAACTAATATTGAAATGAATTTCACCTGTTTGTCTTACCTTTTTAATGTGGTTACTAGAAAATATGTGGCTTGCATTATATTTCTATTGAGCAGAATTTCCCCAGAACCAGCTGCTGACTGGAACTACTGGAAACAGAATCTGGCTGTCTGCGGCCAGGGACTGGCAAAAATTAGGTGGATGTCAAGGGCCCATAGAGATGGGTTGTGGTGCATGGTATCCCAGAGGGGCTAGGCTACAGGAAGAAAATGTAAGTCAGAGACACAGTCCTACAACACCTCAGATACCTCTTCCCACAGACTAACGGTGGGGGGGAGGTGGCTTTCTGAGAAAGCAGCTGGCTATATTGGTAATACCTGGCAATTTTTGTCATTTCAGCTATTAGTGTTCAGTGTGTAGACCTGATGCAGAGACCAGGAGGGGTGCATGCAGGCAGAAAGCAGAAAGCCCCACATCCACAGCTGATCGACAATGAGAATGAGACGGCTGAAAAGAAGAGGCAGCATTCCACACCAAATGAATGATGGAGAGAGAAGGGTCACTGTCTGGGTAACTCCCCTAATTGTCCAAAATAACCCCTGGAATCAGATGGACAAACAGGAACTTGAATATAATGTCAAGAAATCTGAGGTTTCCCTTCTCCTGAATATCTGGATAAACCTGTCTCCCATTCTCTATCCCAGAATCAGACCCTGAGACAGAGATTAAGGTGCAAGTTTAGTGGGGGGCATATTGAACTCTCTGGGGCTCCCTGGGATCCCCTATACTGGCAGACATATCCATCCTCCAGCTCTGAGTATTGGCCGCCAACACTTCACAGTTGACCTCTTTTCTGGAGAATTGCCTTTGGCCAGATGGGCCCTGCCTCAGCTTGGAGGCTATGTGCTACTTCATTCCAGGGAAAAGCCTCAGAAAATGTCCAACTGAAGTAGGGGTTCCAAAGGCTGGCCCCCTTATCTGAAGGGGACACTAACTGTTACAATTTTTGCTCTGGAAGTTCCCCCAAGGGATTGGGCTGAAGCCAGGCCCCAGCCAGGACTGCATCCTTGTTCAGCTCCTTTCCCTGCCCCATCTTACAGCCCTCTCTCCTCTTCCCTGAGGACACTCCTCCACTAAATCACATGAACAAGACCCTTGTCTCAGGCTCTGTTTATAGGGACCTCGCTGTGACTGGAGGTGAGGGAAACATAGGTAGGTGAGTAGGGAAGTGAGATAAGGAAGAAGACAATAAAGGTATGTTATTAAGACTGTCACCACCGGAGGTGACTGGAAATTCATCCTGTGGCAAAACTGGAGGCCAATGTAGAACACAGATCTGAGTTATCCTATCCAATGGGCTGGGGTATTTATACATCAGTTCTCACCAGATATTGGTCAAAAGCTGCCAGACTACGTCAACCCTGCAGCACTCCAGCCCAAGGTGGACAGAGAAGCCCTCCTAGGTTTCAGAGAAAGCCCTTGGGCTCCAAAGCTGGCAGTTGGAAGTCAGATAACTGGGATTGAAGAGGGGAGGCAATATGGGCAGGGTACATGAATTCTCAATTCTAGCCCCAAATTTCTGTGTCCGCTTAATGAGTTCAATGCATGGACCTCTAAAACATCTCTATTAGATGCCATACTGACCCAAATGGGCTTGAACCCCCTCTCTGTTCACACACACACTCTCTCACACAGCATTTATATATGAGGTTGGCTTCACTGAGGGTTCAGGTGATCGAGATATTTACTTTGCTGAGATACACATACCTTCAAAGATAGCATTGCAGGTTTCTATTCCTGAACGTCTTTCAGCTGCACCACCTGGGGAACCCTGCCTGGCTGCCTCATCTCCAGGCTTCCCATGTGGATAAGAGTCCATCAAGGCATTCAGTGGAACAAAAGGGTCTTTTGTTTCACAAGATTCTCCTTAGAAGGTATTTGTGGATCAATAGGCAATTTTACTCTTTGTTACATTAGTATCATGGTATGCCATTGTATTGCCTTGAGTTAAGAATTAAGTTTGTATGCTAAGTTGGAGAGTAAAGTGTTCATTGTGCTGTTTCCTGGCTGTGTGACAGAGCATAGTAGAAGGAACATGAATGCAGATATCAGCATCACCCAGAGAGACCCCACAGGAGGAAATAAGAGGAAGGTGAGGAGGGGAGCCACATAGGGGACAAAGAGTCAGTTAAAAAATAATGCCCCAGAGCATGTCAATGGGACCCCCCTTTCCTTCTCTCTGGCCCCAGAGGGCTGTGCTGCCCACCCCCAGGAAAGCCTCTGCATCAGTAAGGCAAGGCTATTATTGCTGTTACTCAATTGTATTCAGCATATATCTACTGAATACCTGTTGCTTGATGGACACTGGAAAAAAGGGGACATGCAAGATAGCCAAGGTCCCTGTTCTCAGGAATGTTAAACTCTAGTGAGAGAGACAGACCTTCCCCATAAAAACAAGCACAGAAATTCAATGAGTAAGATCATTTCAGATGATTCCAGGAAGGCTATGTGGAAGAAACAAAAACACCTGGTGACGGGAAGGATGACTGTCGGAGGAATGAGGGATGCACCTTCATCCAGAGCCACTTGGGATGGCATCGCTGAGGAGGCAACATTTAATCAGGGGATGTAAATAGAAATGTGAGAGAAGGTTGCGGGGGTGGGCTGTGGGGCTGAAGTCTAGCTTACTAGAAGAGCAAATTGCTGAAAATGTAAGACATGAGGTTGGAGAAATGGCAAGGCTCATTTCTGTGACCTCTTTATTCTGAGTTGTGATTTAAGAATGATGTTCACGGAAATGGTTTGCTCTGAGAGATAACCTGGGTCAGAGGTAACACAGCAGGGTGCACTTGAATTTTTCCTCATTTTGCCTGTGCTAAGTGGATCGCTTGAGTGGCCTCCAAAGGTCCTTCCCAGCCATGCTATCATAGAAGACTCTGCCTGCTCCAAAGGAGTCTGACTCCGGCTCCTCCAGGAAAGAAGTCCAACATAGTGCCCACCCATAACTGAGGGTAAGCCTCCCATCTTTCTGAGGCCTTGGTCCCACGTTTGAGTGCTGGTGGCAACAAACAGAAGCAGGATCTTGCAGCCTTGGATTAGGGAGGAAAACCAGGAAGGAGATGCTATTACTCTCTACCTGGCCAGCCTGTGATCTCTGCCCTGCTGCCTCTACAAGCACAGGGCAGCTGATGGGAGGCTGAGACTAGCAAATAACGCTGCAGACACCCTCAGCAGATCAGGGGGCCTGTGACAGAAGAGGTCATGGGTTCCCAGGCTTTGGAATTTGTAGAACCCCTCCCAGGAGGTGTTAACTGACCACAGTGCTTTGGTAACACCAGCCCAAATAGCTCTCCCAACCTACCAGAAGCCAAATTCCCTTCTCCTCGCCCCAGAGGTCTACAAGTGGCATAAACTGAATTACAGGCAATTTGAGCTCCCGGGAACCCCCTTTCAGCTCCTGTGGCAGCCAAGCTCTCTGCTTCCTCTTGGGAGCAGTCAAACTCCATAAGGAAAAGCTTGCACTGTCCTGCAAGCCTGAAGGCCATCTTGGAATATGATTGGGAACGTGTGGGGAGGCCCCTACTCTGGGGTGTGGCAGAGGCTCCTCCCCTCTGTGCAGTTAGCAGAGACAAATGGAAATATCTGATGAGAGAACACACTGGGTCCAAAGCCAAGGGGGTCTGAGTCCTAGATACATGGAGCCTTTCTAGACCAACAGGAAGATAATGAGGAGGAGAAAGAGAAAAGAAAATGGAGGAGAAGAGAGGAGAGGAGGTAAGAAGATCAAACCAAAAAGCAAGAAATCTTGCCTGGCTCACCCACAAAGCGACTGGCACCTGTACAAGGTGTCCACAAGCCAAATGTCTCCCTCATAGCCATTATAGTCTCCCATTATGGCCGGCTAACAGAAATCAATCTTCTTAATGCTGCTTCGAACACAGAGGGAGGCCAGCCAAGTCTGGCAAGAGAATCCAGCCCTGCGTCAGCTGCACGGGGTGTCTGGCATTAAAGGGTCAGGTTTCTCCCACCCACCTCCTCTCCTGGCACGAAAAGAAGATAATGCTCATGGTGCCTCCAAGGGAGAGAGCAATGGGGCAGCCAAGACTGACGTTTCAGACAGGCCTGGCTGGGATACTGCTGCTCAGCCTGCCTGTGTCTGCTTTAACCCCACCCACTCTGGGCAGCAAGATCTAGTTTCCAGCATGAAGATGTCTGCAACTTGATCTCACCTGCTTGTTTGTAACTAACCCCTCATCCATGGCAATTTTTACCCCAAGCCGGAGATACAGAATACATATATGGCTTTAAGAATATCTCTTAAGAATAATCTGGTTATTTCTCAAGGGTCAGTGGACAGCAGCTAGAAAATTGTGATCTAGTTAGTACCTTCTGAGAGTGAAGATGGGCATGGACTTCTTTTTTTTATTTTACATTTTGTTTTTTTTGTAAGGGTGTTTTCTCTTTTTTAAAAAAGAGAGAACTTATACTTTAAGTTCTGGGGTACATGTGCAGAATGTGCAGGTTTGGGTTTGTTACATAGGTATAAATGTGCCATGGTGGTTTGCTGCACCCATCAACCTGTCATCTGCATTAGGGATTTCTCCTAATGCTATCCCTCTCCTAGCCCCCAACCTGCTGACAGGCCCCAGTGATGTTCCCCTCCATGTGTCCATGTGTTCTCATTGTTCAGCTCCCACTTATGAGTGAGAACATGTAGTGTTTGGTTTTCTATTCTTGTGTTAGTTTGCTGAGAATGATGGCTTCCAGCTTCATCCATGTCCCTGCAAAGGGTATGAACTCATCATTTTTTATGGCTGCGTAGCATTTCATAGTTTTTGCTAGTCCTTTCAGTCCTTCTACCTCCACTCAGCCTAGAGAAAGGACAGAAAAGACTCTCTTCACTGTATTCAGGAAGCCAGCAAAGTGGATGCAGAGAAAGCAGGAATCTGAGTTACCCTGCGCTGAGAACCTTATTCCAGTGAGGTAAGGTCTCAGCGCCCCTGAATGGAAGTAAGGACGTCAGTTACCCTCCTTGGCATCGTTCAAATGTATTCTTAAGGTTACCTTCCTGACAACATGGATTGAAATTTCCTGTCAAATTTGGAAATGGTTGCTAAGGGAATCAGGAGAAAAGTATTTGTTGTATAAATCTTATCATTGTTTTCCAAATTAGCATCAACACAAGCTGTAACTCTGAAAGACTTTGAAGCTAGTCAGCATATGCACTAGTGATTAAGTCAAAACAGATGCAAGAGGAGAACTCAGGAGTGGGCCTGATGATACTGTTACTTAACCATTTATATTTTTCCTTTGCCACTTGACAAGAAGAAGGTGGAATCTCAGAGGGGGAATGGCAAAGATACTGTGAGTAGGGAGATCAAGTCATCTCACCCCTCATCAACGATAACACAGGTAAGCGATGATTGCGGCTAGGGAGTAAAAAAAAGTAAAAGCATTTTGAGTGGTATTTGACAATAAACTAGCTTAATGTTTCAAAATCACAAGGAGAAACAAGATAAATTGTGAAATCAGAGGCTCATTTAAAAAACACCACCAAATCCTGAGAATTTAATCGAGTGGGGAAAAAAAAACCAGAAATAGAGAGAATTGCCCTTCCAAAGTGTTTATTTAAAAATTTCTTTAATTTGTACTTAAATTATTTGTGCAGTCCTTTTGCTAATGACAGCTTAACAACCTCAAGACTTCTTTTCCTAGAAAAAACATAACTGTGGAAAAAGCATATTAGGATTCAGTGATCCCCAGACTCTCATGGACTGGCTACCTCAGAATCACCTGGGGTTCTATTAAAAACATAGATTTGAGATTCCTGCTATTGAATATCCTAGGTTACAGTCTGGATGGGAAACAGTAGTAGGAATTGTTACCCTCTTCCCAAGAGATTTCAGTGGGCAGCCAGATCTCAGTCCCATAATCTGGGCCTCTGTTATCCACCCTCTGGAGAAGCCTGGCCGTTTGGACTGCAAAGACAAAGACCCACCACGCACTTGCTGGCAGCTTAGCTTAATGGAGGAAGCATCCCAAGAGAAGAAAAATAGACTTGACGTGCCAGTGCTGCACACTAACACGATGACAGGGAGAAAGCTCTGGGTATGATATAGGAGCTGGCCTGGTAGAGATCCCCCAGGTCTAAGAAATGAGCCTATTTACCTTCCTTGCCCTTAGGCCTAGCACATGATGTGAGAGGGAAGAGAAATAACCATAAGCCCTTGACATATACCTGTATGTCATTTCTGCCCTTTCAGGGTAAGCATAAGTAGGCCAGATTAGAGATCAGAATAGGGGTTAGAGGTAAGACGACAACCAGGACTAAGGTTGTAATCTTCCAAAAGGCTGGTCCCTCCCATAATGCATACAGCTTCCTGGGGCCTCTTAGGGTTAGGCCTTGGGGTTACTCTAATGGGAGAACAATCTCTAACATCAAGGAGTTTCAGAGTAATTATTAACCATCCATCCAGACAGGAAATATTTATCAAGCTTCAATGATGTGTCAGGCACCTGGCCAGTAATTCTCAGTGGATATTGGAGTCCCTGTGGAACTGTTTAAAAATTACAAATATCCAAGCCTCACCCCAGAAATTGTAAGTAAATTGGTTTCACATACAGTCTTAGGCAGCTGTTATTTTGAGAACTTCCCAGGTAACCTGAATGTGTGGCCAAGGTTGAGACTCACCGTGCTAGAGTTACAGCAGTGGCCCTCAAACGGGAGTGACCACCAGAATTACCTTGGGTTGGGGGGCCTTGTTTAAACACAATTCTGCCTCCACCACACTTTCTGATTCAGTAGGTCTGAAGTAGGACCCAAGAATTTGCTGTTTTACAGACTCCCAGGTAATGCTGATCCTGATGGTCCCGGACCATATTCAGAATCACCGAGCAACTCGGTACCCGCGTCTTTTGAGACATGCAGTCAATTAGGAATGTGTTCTCTTGCCTATTTGGAGCCCACAAAAAAATCACACTTCCTTCACTACAGAGCCACCCAAAGTGATTCTACTTTGTGAGTCTCAAAGTCCAAGCTCCCTGGCCTGACCAGTTCCTTCAGGTTGTAGGACCGAGCTCCCTGTTTCCTTGCTAGATGTTAGCTGGAGTACTCCTCTTAGCTCCTAGAAACTTCTCTGTGGTCCCTTAGAACCAGCAACAGCACATCAAAGCCTTGTCATGCTTGAAGCTCTTTTGACCCCTCTTCTGCTATGGAGGAGCTCATGTGATTACATTGGGCCCACCTGGCCAAGTCTGGCTAGTCTCCCTATCTTATAGCCCAATGATTAACAATCTTAATTGCATCTTCAAAGTTCCTTGACAGCAGTGTCTAGATTAATGTTTCATTGGATAACCAGGGGATAGAATGTTAAAAGACATCTTTAGGCTTCTGCCTTCCACACCACCCTACTTGTTTAGTCATGCTTTCCAGTGAGCAGGCACTTGGAGAAGATACTCCTTTTTAGAGTCAGCCATACAAGTAGTTGGTACTTGGACATCTGAAATCCCAGTGTTTCCCATGCCTGGACCAGCCCAGACTTGAGAAGGTATGCCAATGCTGACTGAGAAGGTAGAAGGGTTCTCAGTGCTTCTGGCATTGTGAAGAGGAAGAAAAGAAAAAATGCCTCTGGTCACAGTTAAAGCCTTTCGTGGCCTTAATTAGAGCTCCAGTAACTTTAAAACGGAGCTTGGGAAATTCAAATCTGTAGGCAAAGTCTGCAGCAGGACAAATGATGTCCTTGTTCCTGAAAAATTCAGGCCTGCCTGGCTAAAGATAATCCCAATAATGGAGTCACATGTTACAGACACCCCCAGGCACACTGCCTTTAGTCCGTTCCCATACACAGCCACTCGAGAAATCTATCCAGTATGCAAATCTGATCATGTCCCTGCCTGTTTCTGAGCCTTTTGTGGCTCCCCATTTGATGCTACCGATTCCACTTTCCTTGGGTGTATAAAAGGCTCTGTGATCTGGACCCCATTGGTCCCTCTAGCCTCATCTCTGGTCACTCCTGGTCTCATGCTGTGTCCTCCCCACATGTGAGAAGCTCCTGGAGCACACGCTGACACTCTGCGTCCCCAGCTTTTTGTTCTGGCTGTCTCACTGCCTAGAATACTTTCCCCTAGTTTTATTTGACTGATCAATAATTATCTATCACTCAACTCAGTGTCTTCAACTTCAGGAAGGCTCTTATCTCTCTGTAACTAGGTCAGAATAGCTGCTCCTGAATTTTGATAATCCAGTTCTGCAACTATCTCCTCCCTTAAAGGAAGAGCTCCCTGAACAGAGCATGGCATCTGGTACAGCATAGACACTCAAAAATGTTTGCTTTCAAACAACAAAGCCTTTGGCAAGAACTTAGAGTAACCAGACACAGATTTGTGCATCTGAAGTTACCTTGGAATAATCAGTGTGGGAGTCAGGAAAAGGCCAGAGTAGGACCCCATCTGCAGGACTTGCTACTTCACCTACAAGGCCCATTGCAAAATGAAAATGTAGGCCTCCTTGCAAAACAGCTATTCAGAATTTTAAAATGGTAGAGCATAAGATGTTTCTGAGTGCAGAGCCCTATGTGACTTTCCAGGTCACATGCCCATAAAGTGAGACCTGCTAGTCTGGAATCTTGATATGGGCTAAAGTGTGGAGCCTGGAAGGCCAGAACACTTACTTTCCATTTCCCCAAAACCCTCCACCCTGATTGTAAATGTCTATGATATCAATGAATTGAAACAGTCTTTTAGTTGAAGGGAGAAGGCAATTCAGCCTCCAAATGAGGCCTCTTTCTTTGGAAAAGAGGAACGTAACCACCTGCATTAAAATGCTAGCCCCATTGTACAAAGCGTCAACAGCCTTGGACCTGGGCACCTTGTGGCCCATTTCTTAATGCATTGGTTTGAAAGGCCAAATCACTCCAATGTGCACAGGCCAATAGCCAGCCTCTCTCCACAGCTCAGCCCAGAGGGTACCAGGTAGCAAGATGAAGCCAAGTGGGAGGGCTGGAGTGCAGACCATATCCCCTTTCAGAGCAAAGCCTAGTCTATGTGGGTGGGGTGAGTATCCAAGTGGCTCTGTAGCCTCTGGACAAATTTAATCAATCCCAAGCACACAAGTGACAGAGAGAGTCCCACTGAGGAGCTACAGGGACTTCTCAAGCCAGTTGTTAAAAATAGGGTTAGTCAGGGGGGTTCAGAGCTCTTGGAGTGAAATGTGGGTGCCAGGTCATGGGCAAACTGAAACTTAAAGGCTATCAGGAGCAAAGAAACAATGAGTACAGGTTTCTCCTTCATTGCGCCTCTTTTCCCTGGAGCCTGCTCCATCTGCCCTCCCCTCTCCTCTGACCAGCATGCTCCACTTGCATGTGATTTCCATCTGCCCTTGGTGTGGACTGCACAAACCTTGTGACTGTTCTGGCCTCACTCTCCTTACACCATGGCTCTGCTTCTCCAGTTCCTATGTTCATAGCCCAATTCTTTACTAGGAGAAAGTGGGCAGGCAGGTGGTTAGGAATCTTTCTAGTACAAGAATAGTACAAGTCCCTACAAGGTAGCCCTGACCAAAGATCCAGGTGGACAGGCAGGCCAGGGAGGCCTGGCCATGAGCTGCTGTCCCAGGCAATGGGCTGGGGCTCATGTTGGAGGATGCAGGGAAGTAGTGCCAGGGGTAAATCAGGGTCCTAAGAATCTAAGGAAGGTTCCCAAATCAGGAAGCAGGCACCAGAATTGGGCACAGAAAAAGGCAGAGCAATACCTGACTCACAGCCACAGAGACTGCTGAATCCTGGAGGGTTACACACATCTGCAGCATTGACCCTCTTTCATCAGAGCTGTCAGGAGATGAAAGCCGTGGGGAGAGGTAGATCGTACCATTAAAGTAAATGGCAAGGCCCTGCGCCCAAATACATTCACGGTATGAGCATGTTCAAGCCCCACCTCAGCTGTCCAGAACTTTTCACTACCAGAGCACCCTCCTTCTTCCCACACAAGTTGATTGAGTTTATTCAGATGTGTTGATACATATATCCGGAAATCATGAAGAACCAGGTTCAGCTAATGCCTTTATCTCTGACCCATGTAAATACAACGCCTTCAATGAAGAAACAACGCCCCCTGTGTTTATTGGAAACTGATTCTGTGCTGTGGGCACTGTAGGATCAAATCCAGATGCCCCAGTCTGTCTTTCCTGGCCCTACCTAGGGAGCTTGTTAAAACATGGATTGGGCCTCACCCCCAGAGTTACATTTCCAACTCGTTCTCAGGTGATGCTGATGCTGCTGGCCAAAGGACAACTTGGAGAACCACTGCCTAGCCTCACCAGCTGTCATGGCCAACCCCAGCCTCCAGTCTCTCCTTACGCCCCCCACTCCTCTCTCACACAGACTGTCTCCCCACTAAGTACTGAACTCCTTCCAGTTTCCATATGACACCATACCAAAGCCCTCCCAGATCTGTATACATGCTGTCCCCTTCACCTGGAATACCCTTCTCCCTCTCTTCCTCTGGTTCTCTTCTACTCTGTCTCAATATCTAGCATAGATGCACTTCCTCCAGGAGACCCTGCATGCCTCCTCCCTTCCCCCTTATTCACTCACCCACAGATGTGTTGGGGTCCCTGCCCTGGGCTTCAGGAGCAGCCTGTACTTCCGCCGAGGTGCCTCTTGGTCTGTTGTATACTCGTAGCTGCTCTGTCTCCTCCTCTGTAAGGAGAGCAATCAAGTCCATCTGTTTACCACCTCATCCTCAAGGCCTGGTCAGTGATCAGCAGGTAATGAGTAAATATTTACCAAATGAATGAATGAACTACACGAATTTGATCATTTGTCTTATTGGGACATTAGCCTACATTCTAAATAGACAGAATATGAATACCTTATACATACACCATCATGGTCATTCTCAAAGTATGATTCTTGAACCAGCAACATCGACATCATCTGGGAACCTCTTAGAAATGCAGATTTTCAGGCCCCACCCTGACCTGCAGTATCAGAAACTTTGGGAGTGGGGCCTAGCTATCAGGTTTTAATAAACCCTCCAGGTGGTTCTGATGCTCCTCCAAGTTTGAGAACCACTGTACTGTCATATAATGAGACCTCAAAGGAGTGAAAATGCTAAAGGATTCTGAAGGTAATAGGACTCTCTGGTATTGGTGAAGTCAATGATATGTGAAAACTGCTCAGAGTATGCTAACAGAGATCTTGGGGATGGTTTACTCTCCTGGGGGCTGTAACTTTGAAGCTGAGTTTATTCTCAAAATTATGGATATTTATAAAACAGAGCTCCAAGGATGAAGGTGTCACTGCCGATGAGAGTTTGGAGGAGAGACAATTACTCTGTCAGGTGAATAATTTGAAGACAAAATTGAAAAGCGACAATAGGGAAAACCAGACGAGCCAAAAGTTAATTTGGTGACTAGCATAAGAAGCATTGTGATGGGGAAGGTGTCAATTCACCGGCAGGGTCCAGTGAGCAAGCTCTTTCCAAAGTCTATGTACTGTCCCACTGTGATCAATGAAACATCATCTGGGTGTGAGAGGCAAATGCAGCAGAACTGATGACCGACTGAATACAGGTGTCTCAGGTCTTCAGGGGAGGGGCTAGGACAGGATTTGAACCCACAACAAGAATCAGAATTATTAAAAAAAAAAAAAAATTAAACCTGGAAGAAAAACACAAGTTAGTGCTACACTGTGAGGCAAGAAACTGTCTATTGTCACATATTCTCTTTAAAGCCGGGATTAAAGGACCCTGGGGCTGGAGTCCAGTGGGAGCAGAACAAGAAAGCCTCAGAAGGCTTTGGAAAGGGCAAGCCCAACCTGAACTTGGGAGCTGATCCCCGAAATCCCACCATGAAGTGCTCATTTTCTTTAAAGACCAAGAACGTGAGGATTCATGCAGCTACTTGGCATTGAGGCAAACTGGAAATACAAAACAAAACTTGTTTTCTAAACCATGACAAGCTACAGCCTATAGTTCTACCATATGCTTCTAAATTGCCCATGTCTTGTACAGTTTGCTCTTAGAAATTCTGCATGCCAACAGAATATATTCTACCCAGTAAACGAAGCTAGGTTTGGGCTATCCTTATGACCCAGGGAGTATAAAGGGGAGGCATCAGTCCACAGTACTTGCTGCTCCTCCTTCTGCCCCTTGAGGTGGTATGCTGGGAAATGAGCAGCGAGTGGGGAAGAGGCTCCACTAAAAGCAGAATTGCCACATGGAGCCTGAAGAGCATTCACTGAATCACTAAGAACTAAGTGTTATTTAAAATAAGTACTTATCTTAAATCAGGCCAAAGGTCAGGGTGGGGGACACCAAGGTCAACATCTCAGATATCTAATGAAGATCCTTGATCTGAAGGAAATTTATGGTTCTGGAAAGAATATGTGCATTGGAGGAATACTCCTCCAAAACACAGCTAACTGGGTGAACTTGGGTGAGTTACTCAAGCCCTCTGATTCTCCATGATATCTTAAATCAAGGATGAAAACGTACTTGGCAGGGTTGCCTGGGGAATGAAACAAGATAAAAAAGTATTTATCCCTTACAGGCACCTAATAAATGTGAGATGTACCGATCTTCTCCTACCTCTTAGATCACATGGTGCTGGCCTGTCCTGAATCCTATTTCATAAGAGAAAAGCAGATTTGGCATTCCATAACATAGCCCTGAACCACAGACAAGCCACAATTTTTAATGAGCTTTGCTGATTACTTTTAAAAAATAATGATGCCACTACTCCTGCCCTCTGATTTGGTTTGGCAAACGGTCTCTTCCTTCTTATTCACAGTTAGAAGTGTTACCATTGCAGGCCCTAGAAGTTGAATGGTGAGCTTTCTGGGTCCCCTGGAAGAAACTTTTTATCTCTACTTATCCACCACGTCATGAAATTTTGCTAGAGGTGTGTTTGGTTGTTAGTTCATTTGTTTTGCTATTTTTTGTTTTTGTGGGGGCTTTTGGCTAAAGGAGTCCCTGGTATTCATTTGCCAGAACTACTGTAACAAAGTGCCACAAAGAGGGTGGCTTAACCAACAGAAATTTGTCTGGCAGTTCTGGAGGCTAGACATCTGAAATCAAGGTGTCAGTGGTGCTGGTTTCTCCCTCCAGGAAAGGATCTGTTTCAGGCCTCTCTCTTTGACTTGCAAATGGCCGTCTTCTCCCTATACCCTTGTGTGGTCTTCCCTCTGGGCAGCTGTGTGTGTCCAAATTTCCCCTTCTTATGAGGACGCCAGTCAGATGGGAGTAAGGCTCTCCTAGTGAACTCATTTTCACTTGGATGCCTTTGTAAAGACCTATCCTGAAATGCGGTCACATTCTGAAGTACTAGATGTGAAGACTTCAACATACGAATTTTAGGGGATACAATTCAATCCATAATGTCCCCCAGCCCCACTCACACGCACTTTTGGCATCTGGAGGATGACAGTGCAATGTTACCTGATACACTGCCCCAGAAAATGGCATATTTCCACAGTGAAGGGGAGAAATTCCCACTCTTGATACACTATTCACCCTCAGCGAAGTCCATTCCAGGGTGGCCCACTAGGAAGGCATGCACTTGTCCTCCCTCAGGCTGACTACCTTTCGGCTGACTGGTATTTTAGAGTCTGAACCTATAGTCTAGGCCTGTCTTCACGGCCATATTAATCATCATGCTGGCAAAGACCTTCACTGCGCTGGCATTGATGTGTCTTCTGGTCTCACACATCAGATACTATATATAGCTGAGGGACTGATGTCAAGGTTTCCCACCTCTCATTCTGCCCAAGAAGCTACCAAATGTGGTGACTCTGTTAGATCTCAGGATAAGAACTGCTGGAAGTTTTTGCTCCTGCAGGAAGAAGAAAGAGCAGGTAAAGTAAATGAAGTCCAGTGTTGTGGGTAAAATGTGGAAAGAAAATCCTTAAGGTTCTGCTTGCTTTCAGGTTTAGTGGCTGGGGGCTTCAGACAAACCTCCCCAGCAGCCTCTCCACTTGGGAGACAGAGGAGGAAAAGAAGTGAAGGGCTCTGCTCTCTTGAGATTAACATTCAGGAGAGAAAGAGAGAGAGAGACATATTTACAAACTCTGTTGTGAATTTCCTAGACAAATTTGAAGTACCGTGTCAGGGCCAGGTGGACAGAGTGCTGAAAAAGCTGTCCTAGCGCTATCCCAGTGCACTCTCACTTCTCATTGCCCAGGGTAGGGAGTGGAGGCAGTGCCTTTGCTGTTGGCCATGTCAGTGAAAACAGTAAGTTTCCTCCTTACTCTCCTGGACAAAATGATTTTTTCTTCCCTCGGCTTTCAGATGATACCAGGGAACATCTGCTCAGAGACATCCTCCCTGAATGCTCAAACCAAGGACTGCACAATGCCAAGGCGGTGTCCGGGGCTCCACGCATGCCTTTCTCCTGGAGGGAGTCCAAGTCCTGACCTCGCCCTCTGAGCTGCAACAGGCCTTGTTCCACACCAGGTTCTCTCCCAGCCTCCTTCATTTTACATATTCATGTGCATGAAAATTAAAAACCCTGAAGATTTAATTAGGGGACCATGTTGGGAGAACAAATGGGCAGAGCTTGGTAGCTGGCCAAAGCTTGCAGGCTCAGGGAGTAGGGGCGTCTGAGCATTTAAATGAAATAGAGCAGTGAATGTGCAGAGGAATCACCCCAGTGACAATGGAAATTGCTTCCAGGTTCTTCCTCAGACACAAAGCTGAAGTGCTTTTGTCCTAGAATATATCATCTAACAGCAAAAATGATTCTTCAGCCTTTCTTTTTTTTTTTTTTTTTAACAAATGTCTTTTGAGAAACATGTTTTAGTCATTACAGAGGATTAAACCCGAATACCTGAAAGAGTCCTGGTGTGACAATTGAGTGGGGAGGTCAGGGGAAGTGCTCGGTGAGCACTGAAGTACTAAGCAAGTCTGAGCCCTTAGGACATGCAGAGGTGCCCTCCTCCTCCAGAGGTGCCCCAGGACAGCACAGTCTCTCTGACATCTGCAATAGTGGTGAGAAAGCTATTTGCACTGAACTATAATGAAGCTTCTCTCAAGCCAAGAGCACGTGAATGTTTCTAGCTTTGGTGTGGCCACCAACTATTATAGCTATGTGACCTGAAACAAGTTCCTTAACCTCTCTGGTCTCAACATCATGACATTGTTGTGAGGATTATGCAAGGGATAGTGCATTAACACCAACCCTGGGGGACACATTGCTCAGTAAATGGTAACCCTTTCTTCTACCACATTTACTTCCCCATAACAGTAGCTTGGGACCATGCTGTCTGTGGATACACCACATGGACATTTAACAGGGATGATGATGCTGACTTTTCCCTGGACCTCATCACTTGGCCTCATTTTCCTTATCTGAAGAACGGAGATAAGGGTCCCTTCCTGCTGCGCTGTGTACCAAAGTGAAACCGCAAATAAGAAAGTGCTCTGGTGTCTGTGATGACACAGATTCATATTTTTACATTTGATTCGAGAGTACACTCCTTAGAATCAGACTAATCTAATCACAGGTTCTAATTCTGTTTTTTAGGCAATTACTTAACCTCTCTATGCTCTGGTTTTTCACCTGCAAAACAGGGATAAGAAGAGCAAACAGCTTATAGGCTATTGTGAAGATTTAAAAGTATATGCAAAATGCTTAGAAGAGTTCCAGGCACATTGCAAACACAATAAATAATATTTGTTACTCTTTTCCTTCTTTCATGATTACAGTTATTGTCGTCATTGCTATCAATAGCAGTACATGCAATAATTGTGATCATATTTCCTCTTTAAGCGTTGCTAGTCCCAGAAGTCTCTCATGCTTACACATCACTGCCAGAGACCCCTGCCCCTTAGCGGAAAAACCTGGTTTTTCCTTTCTCCCATAGCAGCCACCACGTTAGCCAGGTTCTTTCCATGCCATAGCTCTATAAGCCAGGCTTTGCTGGTTTTGAGTTTCAAAATCCAGGTGCTGCAGGTCAAAGTCAAGGCCTGCCTATTTCCTGCTCACTTGGATGAGTTACCCATTGTTGGGATGCTAGATTAGTCTTCTGTAGGTGGCCAAAGACAAGAACACGGTTTCTCTTGCCAGGAAAATCCAATGGGTGATGACACCACAGATAAAGGTAAGACAGGACCAGTTTATGCAGAAATGCCAATGAACTGGCAAATGAAGGCCCTGATTCCTAAGAAGTCACAGGTCCAGCCTCAAAGTTCTAATCTTATAATGAGGCATAGGGTCAGAGACTGTGTTAGTCTCCTATTGCCACAGGAACAAATTACCACACACTTAGTGGCTTAAAATGACACAGATTTGTTACTGAACAGTTTTAGAGTCAGAAGTCTAAAATCAAGGTGTAAGCAGAGCTGTATTCCCTCTGAAGGCTCTAGAGGAGAATCTGTTTCCTTGCTCTCTCCAACGACTACAGGCCACCTGCATTCCTGGCCTGTGGTCCCTTCTACTGCTTTCAAAGCCAACAAGTCAGCATCTTTTCTGTCTGACCTTCCTGCTTCCCTTTTATAAGGACCCTTGTGATTACATCAGACCACCTAAGTAATTCGGAGTAATCTCACCATCTCACAGTCATTAATTTAAACACATCTGAAGAGTCCGTTTTACCATGGGAGGTAACACATGCACAGGTTCCAGGGATTAGGATATGGACATCTTTGGCAAGGCCATTATTTAGTGTACCACAGAGGTGAATTCTGGACACCCACAGATCTCAACTCAAGTTGCCAAGGGCAGTTCTCAGAAAGGTCCTGCGATGTGAACTTGAAGTGACTATCTTAGATCAGGGCCAATCTGAGGGGAGTTTAAACATCCCTGAACAAAGATTCAGCAGCCCTAGATCAGGAGATGATCAATAAATACCCGCAAAATGTTAAATGGCTAAGTGGCCTTGGCTTCACTCCTTAGGCCTTACTTAGGTTTCTCATGTGTGAATTGAAGAACACCCACCCTACATACCTTCTGGGCTGTTGAGACTATCTAGTCTCCAGAACAGTAAGAGAACAAATGTTGCTGTAAGCCGTCCAGTTTTTGGGAGTTTGTTACAACAGCCACAGGAAATGACTACAACACCCTAAGGACTGTCTTTGTGCCAGGCATTACGTTGGCTACTGATGAATCAAGACATGAATCCCTGCCATTGAGAAGTCCAGAGGCTAAAAGTAATTGCAAGATGAATCGTTCATTTATTCAATGAATATTTACTGCATATGTACTGTATGAGCCGAGAAAAAGAGACCCAGTCCCTGACCTCATGGCACTTACAATCAGAGTTGTTAACAGTCCTAGAATTTACATTTGCAGTTTACAATTGTGCGGTTTACAAGCCTGGCTTCAAATACACAGTTATATGTGATAGAAGCATGTAACAGGCATAATAATGATCAGTTCTATCGGAAGCAGGGTGTGCACCTTAGGTACATCATGGTGATGATTTTCAGGAGAGGTAAAAGCACATTCTGATGAACACTTTGTGGTTTCCAAGGTGCTTTCACTGTATTCTCCACTAGATCGTCTCTGCCGTCCTGATGCCCCTCCTCTCACCTGGCTGCACGTTCTCTGCTTCCCATTCCCCCCAAATTCCCCTCCACGGAGGGGCACATGGAAGTGCCCAGAACTTTGCTCCTCTCTAACACTGACTCCTGAAGACCTAATGACTCCTGTGGCTTTAGCACCACTACCTTTGGTGGGGACCCCCAAGGTTTGTCTTCCAACCAGACTTGTCGGTTACAATTCTGTGCCATGCACCCCCCCCACCCAGGGCCCCTAGCTCCTCACTCCCAGTGTGTCTCCCCACAATTTCCTATACATGCATGTGCACATCTGACTTAAACTCAGTTATCTCTCATCTCTTTCCTAACTTTGTACATTTTTTCTGTCTTTAGGATGGAAAATTTTGGAGTACTTCTTGATTCCTCTTTTTCTACTCCTATCTCCAATATTCTGCCAGTCATCAAATCCTGTGCATATTTAATAAATATTATTGAATTGCAGTACTGATAAAACAACCTTGTCCTGAGAGTGCACAGTTCTGAGTTTCAGCCCAGAGTCTAACTGTTTGACTATGAAATTACATATGTAACTCATTTTGCTTGTCTGTGAAATGGGAGTTTGAGCCAGATGAGTTTTAAGGACTCTGGCAAACATTGCTGGTTGTCTACCCATTATCCACTCTCCTTTAATTCCTTAACAAAACCCTGATTCTTTCCTGGGGAGTGATATGCTCAGCCACAAACCCTGGCACTCCCTAGCACCCAGTTTTACCCTAAGGATGACATTTGCTGCATCCTGTGTGTCCTCCTGGTCACAGAATCATCACTGACTGTGGGTAAGCAGCTGGTTCTTCATGCAAAAGATGAAAAAGGAAAGCATCTGCTTGCTTGATGTCTCCATGGGAACATGGTGGTCTGTGCTTAGAGGCTCAGAACCTGAGAGCAGGACAGACATTGGGGTCCACTGGGTCCCTATTTCTGTCTGGCTCAGAGACCCAGACACGTGCAGGGTCTATGATTGCTACAAGATTCTCTGCCATTGAACACACTCTGGGCCCATATAGCAGTTTCTCCTACTAGCCCTGGTCTCCCTTTTGGAGCTGGAAGAACAAGATGTGTGACAGACCTTCAGATGTGACAGGTGCCCCTGTCCCTGGAGTCTCCTCTTCTTCAGGTTCAGCTGGACCTTCAGCCTGTCAGGGCAGGACTGGTTTCCAGACCCCACACTGTACCGGTTTCTCAAATGTATTAGATAGCAGCCCTCCATCCCTGCACACCTAGGACTAGACTCCCCTCACGAGGCTGTCAATAAGGATACTTTGGGTCTGGGTGCAATGGCTCAGGCCTGTAATCCCAGCACTTTGGGAGGCCGAGGTGGGCAGATCACTTGAGCCCAGGAGTTTGAGACCAGCCTGGGCAACATGGCAAAACCCCATATCTACAAAAAATACAAAAACTAGCCAGATGTGGTGGCACACACCTGTAGTCTTAGCTACCCCCAGTTATTTGGGAGGTTGAAGTGGGAGAATCACTTGAGCCCAGGAGGTCGAGGTTTCACTGAGCTGTAATCGTATCACTGCACTCCTGCCTGGGCAACAGAGTGAGACACTGTCTCAAAAAAAAAAAAAAGGATACTCTTCATAACAATGTAAGGGCCTCCCCCAACACTTCGCCAAAGGTATAGTGCTGAGATGAAAGTTTCCCAGCTGTCTACGGAGAGTCCCTTTGGGAATGATCGCTACACAAAGGCCATAGGGAATTGTCTCCAATCTTAGCCTGAACTCAGGAAGGCTACAACATAGAAGTTCAGAAGTTCTGTTATAAGATGCCACTTAGACCCAATATACTGAAGTGTTCCTGGGGTGCCACATGGAGAGTGCCCTGCTCAGGCTGGGCAAGTTCCCAGCACAAAGGGCTCAATGACTGCCAGAAGCTCCTCTACCCAACCTGCCTCCAGCCCCTCTGGCTGCAGCTTCCCAGCAGGGTCTAAATAAAGCTTCCCCTGTACCCTGGATGGGGCTCAGGTCTTGCTGTGGACCTGTGTGAGCCTTTCTCCAAACCAGGTGGAAACCCCTCTGACACTATCCCTCAGGAGCAAAGTATGAGTATTATTTTGTGTTGTTTCATCAGTCGCTGGTTACCTAAGCATTGCTTTTGGAAAACTCAAAGCACCAGTCAGTTCTCACAGCTCTTTCTGCCATCACTCAGAGGACCAGGTGAGTATTTAACTTATAATTAAGTTAAATTATAGCACCACCTCGCCTGCTGGTGATGTGTAGCGCCATAAGTATTTAACTTATAATTAAGTTAAATACTCAGTATCTTGGGTCTAAATGGCAGCTTATAATAGAACTTCTGAACTTCTATGTTGTAGCCTTCCTGAGTTCAGGTCAAGATTGGAGACAATCCCCCATCGCCTTTGTGTAGAGATCATTGCTTAGCAACAGGTATCCGGGCTATGCAGGGGACTTACCAAGCTGTGGTTCCTCTCAGAATCTTCTCCACAGAAAGGAGCCAGGCTGAAGGAGGGATGGGGAGAGAAGCTGAGACTGAGCCCCAGTCCAGAAGATGCACCTTGAGCAAGGCTGGAGAAAACCCTCTGGCGTGGAGATGCTGCAGCCTCAAGCAGCTGGCATGATGAACGAACAGAGTAGGGTGATTTCTCCTGCTCAGAGGCCAAATCAGCCAAGGAGGAGCCTTGCAGTCACCCTAGAGCCAAAGTGCCCAGTGCATATAATGTGGTAGACTCACCGCTTATCTCCAGCTGAGACCCCTGGAGATGCTCTCTGGGATCTGAGATGCTGATCACCTGAGAGCTGTGGCACCATCCACAGACTCTCCACTAGAGGTCAGCTCTGGGTGAACGCAGGGCTCTGCCCCTTCTCCTGGCTGGGAGCTGCAGGGCCTCCAAGGGGCTCAGGGCTCAGGATTCAGGCCTCTGGCCTCTGGAAGGAGCTACCAGATAGGTGAAGTCTGAAGTGCTCCCATCTCCCTTCTTTGTACCTGCTGTGTCCTCCATAAATCAGTTCTCAGAGGCAACATGGTCTAGCACCCTTCCTCTGAAGTCGGAATGACCTAATAACTCCTGTGGCTTTAGCACCACTACCTTTAGTGAGGAACCCCAAGACATGAAGCCCAGCTACCCAGGGACCCACATGTCTTGGCCAAGATACCTGCAGTGAAGAGGGAGCCCAGGGTGCAGCTGAGATAGGGAAAGTCCTGTTAGACTTGTCCATGCAACCCCCAAATGTCCCTCCTAGCCCTCTGGAGGTCTGTTTCCCCTTTACTCACTGGGCTAGGAGGGAGGAGCTAAATGCTTGCCTGTCCCTATCTAAGAGTCACGGTTAGGAGTGGAGCTGATGGAGGCGTGGCATCTGGAGCCCTTTTTAAAAAGACAAAGTGTGACACACATTTGGGTGGTGGACTAACTGAGCTCTTACAAGAAAGCTCACTTTGTAGAACACAGAAAATTAGAGCTGCCCTAGTTAGAGGAGGGTAGACAGATTCCCAACCTCTGAGTGTCCCTCAGACACCCACCCTCCCGACCCCAGCTTTGAGCAGCCACTGAGGCACCTCTTGGAGAAGCCAAGAGTCTCAGGTACAGTTTGAAAATCATCAGGCGAGGCATCCTGAAGCCTTGGGGATCACCGTAAGCCCAGGCAGCCCCCGCTCAATGCATGTGTTCCTATCTGATAAAGGAAAGGAGTTGTGAAGCAAGAGGAGACCCTCCTCACACTGGACAGCCATTCTGTTGACAAGATGAGCAGCATCATCTACCAAAACCCCGGAAGAAAACACTGGCCGTCTGAGTAGATTCCTGGCAGGTGAATATGGGCAGCCCAGGGTCTCTAAGCATGAGCCCCACTGCTCCCATGGTTGCTTGGCCTAGTCAGGCAGCCTCAGGGCATTGGAGGACAAGGAAGAGAGTCCTCGAGGCTATAGCACCACCTTGCCTGCTGGTGGTGTGTAGCACCATCACCGTGTGTGTGATGCAGCCAAGCCAAGGCAGGAGGGCATGTGCTCCACCCCAGCAGGGGCCATTCACCAGGAAGGTCCTTTGGGCTCAGGGATGCCATTTCGTCATATTTTTGGCAAAGACTGAACAAAGTATAAAGGGACATTGTACATTGTCCACAGGAACTCCTTGAAAAGAAGAGCCAGATCTTAAAACACAAGAGCAACACACATGCATAGAACCCCCATGTTCATGCACAAACCTCACAGATACAAGATGCGCACTAGTGTGGCTTACACGTTTGTGTCCCACACTTCAATGCGCTGAGGCAGTATTGCAAAACGGTCAGGAGTGTGGATGCTGAGCCTAGAGAACTCTGTTCTGTCTAGCTGTGTGTCCTCAGGTAAGTTACCCCACCTCTCTGAACTTTTGTTTCCTCATTTGAAAAAACACATACATCAGAATTATCTACCTCCAAGGTGCATTATGAGGATGGGCTGGAAAACTTACCTGCAAACTCTCAGCCTGAGATTAGTGCCTGACCACTGGAATGTGACTGTGTGTGTTTTCCCAGCATGATAGGCTAAGGCGGGGAGGAAAGACTCCGGTAAACCAGGAGGTGCTTGCTTGTCTTATGCTCTAGGTGATGGGCCCTGGCCCTGGTGGCTGTTGCTGTCTTTATGCCAGTTTTGCAACTCCAGAAGTCTATGGAGAAAAAGGATCCTTAGCTCACTATGTGTCCCAAGACCTGCAGCATGTGGGCCATCAGAGGGATAGCGTTGGGGCACTTTCAGCCCATATACTGCTTGCTGGGAAGGCCCAGGAGTCAATGACAAATCCCCATGGAGGCAGGCCCTGACCGCAGGGAGACAATAAAAGGGAAAGCGAGCTAGGATAAATATAGAGGAGAAACTCTAAATAGAGTGGTGACAGATGCAAAGAGAACGAGTAGACATGGTCTGTATATAGAGCTCAGCTTAGGAAGACCATACAGAGGCAGACAGCCAGGGACCCACTGACGGACAGACAGACACATAGTGAGAAAGACCGTTCTCCAGGATCATGGGCTCAAGTAATTGCTCATGCACAGACACCCACACTTGAGGACAGAGGAAAAAAAGATGCAAACACAGATCCCCGTCCGCCTGTGACCTTCGTGTCCACTTCGTGCCTGAACTCCCCAGAGGCCCTTTCTTCTCAGCAGCTGTGTTTCTGCCAGGCTGCTGGCCACCAGACCCACATCGTGCCCGGGCAGCGGTAGAGCCTGGAAGGGGTAGGCAGAGAGTGGGGCAGAGCAGGTCACCAGCAAGCTGAAGCAGGGGGAGGAGGAGACACAGCAGTTTCAAACAGTTCAGGGTCCAGTGTGGCCACAGGCAATTACCCAGGAGCCTTCACTTGTCAGCCCTGAATTTTAATGGTATTAATGAGACCTCATGCAATTTTCTCCCCAGATTAGGTGCTTTTCTTCTACGATTGCTGGTCCTGTGCACCTGTACCTCTCCCTTGTCCTGGCTTTGCCCACTCGGTGTCAGGGAAGGGCAGCACAGCTGACATCTTTTCTGCCTTCTTTTTATGATTGTAATTAATTCTTTGCAAGGGGGATAAATGAGTGTGCTGTTTATGTATGTAATCATCTGACATCCCTTTGGTAATTTCCTGCAGGAGGAGTTGGCTGCTGTCCACCGCTGCAAAATGAGGGTGCAATAGAGAGAGGGCAAAGCGGGAGAAATGAGGCTGGAACATGCCCAGCGCAGCCGACCCTCCTCGGGCTTCTCTCTCCTTGGCAGGGAGGTCAGTCATGTCTCATGCACGCAGCTGGTATGTGTTGGACACTTTCCTCAGGCACAGGGCTGGTTGTGGTAATGGCCACACCTGGTAATGCCTCCATCATCCTGGGAATTGCTCCCAAATGCCCATATGCAAAGTGTTCTGGAGATGGGTTAACTCACCCAAAAACATCTCCTCTTGGGTTCTCTCTGGTTCCCTTTTGCCCTTTCGAGTAGTTTTTCTTGGTCTCTTTTACTGATTATGCTTTTTCACTCTTGCCCTTTAAGTGCTGGGGTTCTCCAGATGTCCCTCTTGGCCCTCTTCTCAGCTCACTGTAAAGCACTAGTTCAGGAAGTCCATCCACCCTCAACACATGTTGAGCAAGCCTGCTGGCTTGAGTCAGGCCCAGAGGAGCAGTGAGGAAAGCCCTGTCCTTGCCCACAAGGAGCTCCGTCTTCTAGGAATGCAGCCAGGAACACAACAGCAATAAAACCAATGAGCTCCGTCTTTGTGGACTATAAGAAATGCTGAGGGAAATCAGACTTTTTTTTCCTTTTCTGGAAAATGAGGATTTTCATAGAACCTTATAGAGTTGTTGGGATTATTGAATAATGGAAAGTGCTTAGAACAGTGCCTGGGAAAATGGTGAGGGCTCAGTAAAGTAAGACACATAAATATAACATCCTCAGCCTCTTCGGTCTCTAGCCCAGACCTTTCCCTGTGGTTGTAGATGAACGTACCTACCTCTTGCCCCAGCCACGTCCATGTGGGAATCCAGCTGGCACCTCAAATCCTACAGGTCCCAGTGGAACTTGTCTCCCGCCATCTACGAGTGCTCCCCTCAGTGACAGCACTGCCATTCACCCATGGCTCCAGTTGCCTGAGCTAGAACCTCGGAGCCATCTCTCACCCCCACCTAAGCAGTTATAGCACCCTGGGAACTCTAGTGGGGTCAGGCTGAGGTATGAAAACCCCTGAACTAAAAGCATGTAGGTTCATCAAAAAGTTAAGCATCAAATTAGCCTATAGGTGTATACTCATAGATATTTACTCAAAATAATTGAAAATAGGTACTCAAATATTTGTGCACAAATACTCATAGCAGCACTATTCACGATAACCAAAAGGTCAGCCAGTGGATGAGTGGATAAATGAAAAGTGGTATGTACCTACAATGGAATATTATTCAGCCATAAAAAGGAATGAAGAACTGATACATTCTACAACATGGATGGACTTTTAAATAATTATACTAAGTCAAAGAAACTAGATCGAAAAGGTCACATATTGTATGATTCTAGTTATGTGAAATGTCCATATTTCATAATTCTAGTTACATGAAATGTCACATATTGTATGATTCTAGTTATATGAAATAGGCAAATCTATTCAGAAAGAAATCATATTGGTGGTTACTGAGGGTTGGGGAGAAGGGGAAATGGGAAGCAACCATTTAATGGGTAAAAGAGTTTCCTTTGCAGTAACAGGAATGTTTTGGAACTAGACAGAGGTGGTGGTTGCGCAATATTGTGAATCCATAGGAATTCCATTCTGAATCCATAGGAAATCCATTTTGAATCCATAAATGCCGCTGAATTGCTCACTTTTAAATAGTGTTATGTTATAGAAATTTCACCTCAATTTTTTCAAAAAGCATACAAAGCTTTCTCTAGAGCATCTGTTGATTTTGGAAATAAATCCCTCTCTTCTGCCAGCCCAGAAATGCCCAGCACTTCTAGGCAAGACAGGCTCATGGTATGGAGGCTAAGTGGGAAAGATAAGGCCAGAGGATCAATACATGGCTTGTAGGAAGTCCCTTTGTTCCCCAGACCCATGCACAGATGAGCTGGCTGCCCCTACCTGCCTCCATGGGGAGGCTGCAGTTCTGCTAGTGTTGGGTTGGGTGCCGAGGAAAGAGGGCTTTCCCTGCATGTGTACAGACACTAGCACTGAGGCCTGCCCCCAGCAACACAGAGGCTCAGAGCAGCCCTGCCACTCTCTGATCCTCAAAGCAGGAGGCAACTCCATCGTATCCTAAGAGCTGCTGAGAGAGACAGTTGGAGGAACCCTGCTGCCCTGGGCTCAGTTGCTTCCACTCAGAGTTCCAGAAGCAGCCCTACTCTAGAAGCTCCCAGACTTAGGAGCAGAAGACTGGGTTCTATGGGGCCACTCCTCTAGAATGTGCCTATAGGGCTGGGACATACACTAGCAGGGAGGGAGGGGCTCTGACCAAAGCAGCAGGCCAGAGACTACAGCCAGGGGCCCTTCCCAGCACACCAGACAGCCTTACTCAACACCGAGCCTGATCGCAGATAAAAATGCCCTGCCTGAAGAAGCCCTAAAGAGCTCACATTAGGAAGGTTGGTCAGGGGATGCTAATGGTAATTCAGTGTCCAAAGCACCACAGGTTGCAGAAGCCAGGGAAAGCAGCCCAGGAAAGGCAGGTGAAATGAGGTGTTTTTCAGCTCAAGGGAGCCTTTGCTTACCAGCGCCCCTTCCTTTCAATGCCAAGCTCACGTACTATAGGGGCTTGTAGCAAGGGATTAATTAACTTTCAAAAGACTGGACTCTACCTTGGGCGCTCACATCCATTAGCGACTCAGGCACTTGCTCTACCAGTGAGGCCCGGGGCTGGAAGCTCTGGTCTGTCTGTCCTGCTTGCTCCACCCCTGTCTGCCCAACTCTCCTAGCCTCTGGGTTCTAGATGATGATCGATTCTCTGCTGGTCTCTGATTTCATTTTATCATCCCACTTTACCTTCTTTGCAGCATTTTCCTTTTTTGTTTTTTTGAACAATCCCTGTTGTTATTCTGACTAGGGAGGGGAAAGGAAATTTGCAAAGCAGTGGGGAGGCTCTATGCGTCACTCTGTACAGTTCTTCTGGTTGCACACACACAGACCTTTCATCTTGAGACTCTGGGATAGTGATAAGATCCACTCAGATTTTTATATTACCTTTTCCCAAACCATTGAAGTCTTATTGATTCTCCTCTTAAACATTTTTCCTTCCGTTCTCCTCCCCACCCCATACACCTGGTTCAGGCTCTTTTGACTCTCCGCTGAATCATTGCAGCAAGCAACAGCCTTCTAACCCACCTCCCTGTTGCAGCTGGTCCCTCCCTAGTCCACCCCAGCCAAAATCCAAGCAGTTCCCTTGCCTGCTCTGGTGGTACTCAGAGTGTGGCTCCTGGGCCACCAGCATAAGCATCCCCAGGGAACTGGTTAGAAATGCAAATTTTCCAGACACATCTCAGACCTATAGATTCAGAAACTTTGAAGGAAGGCCTAACAATTTGTGTTTCCTTAAGTTTTCCAACTGATTCTGTTACCTGCTAAAATTGAAAAAACAGTGACCTAGTTAACAGTCTTCAGTGAGTCCCACTACCATGACCAGATTCCTTAGGCCAACCTACAGGACCTCTGGGACCTACTCCCTGCCTGTCCTCTGAGTCCTGAGTCCTGAGTCCTCCTCCCTGCCCTTTCCACCAGCCCCTTCCCAGCACACCTTGCTTCAGCTATTCCCACCTGCAAGTGGTTCCCTGAACAGGGGCTGGTTTAAGACACTGTGCCATTTCCCTCATGCCCGGATGCCCTTGTCATCTGCCCACATCCCTCTCTGGGTGCCCGTCACCCCCTGACTAGCCCACATCCCCGTTGTACTTAGCTGTCAGCCTATTGCTCTCTGTCCCTAGACTTCAAGCTCTTTGAGGACAGGGTCACATGTTTGCACTTCAGAACCCTAGTACCCTGCATATATGTGGCACCTGGTTCAAAGCCAGGACTTCAGCACTGCCCATCAGTCATCACAAGATCCCTGGACACACACCAGCATACAGGCATGGGGGCTTCTTTTTACTGTTGGGTTTACTGTTACTACAGTGGAATTACTGGGCCCCTGGAGGTCTCATAGCAAGCACACTGAGCTCACCTGGACCCATGCTCTTGATGGCATGTCTTCTGGGCGGCATTCAGTATATGTAGAAAGAACAGTAAAGTTGGAGTCTGATGACCTGTGTTGAATTATAGTTCTACTAGTTTCTAGCCCTTTGATCTTAAAAAAAAAGAAAAAACACTCCAAGACTCAGTTTTATCATGTGTAAAATGGGCTCTTAAGAAAATCTCCCAGGAATTGTTGTACTAATTTAGATAAATATACATCTTAGTTTGAGCCTTCCTGAAAGCAGAGCCTGAGACAAGGATTTGGGTACAGGAAATTTATTTAGGAAGTGATCCTAGAGAGTAGGAGAGAGAAGATTGGGTGAAGGCAAGACAGAAAACAGGAAACACCAGTATAACTATTGCTGTAAGGAGTGGGACTCTGTCTTGCAGGAACCTCTGAGAAGTACACAAAATGCCCCCTAACTCCCACCCTACCCCCACTGAACTAGCATCCAAAATATAGAAAGTAGGGGCCAAGAGTGGTGGCCCATGCTTGTAATCCCTGTACTTTGGGAGGCTGAGGCAGGAGGATCACAAGGTCAGTAGTTTGAGATCAGCCTGGTCAATATGGTGAAACCCCATCTCTACTAAAAAGACAAAAATTAGCTGGGCACGGTGGTGGGCACCTGTAGTCCCAGCTACTCAGGAGACTGAGGCAGGAGAATCGCTTCGACCCAACAGGCAGAGGTTTCAGTGAGCCAAACTCACACCACTGCACTCCAGCCTGGGTGACAGAGAGAGACTCCATCTAAGAAAGAAAGAAAGAAGGAAAGAAGGAAGGAAGTAAAGAAAGATAAAGAAAGAAAAGAAGGAAGGAAGGAAGGAAGGAAGGCAGGCAGGCAGGAAGGAAGGAAAGAAGGAAGGAAGGAAAGAAGGAAAGAAAGGAAGGAGGAAAGAAAAAAGAAGGAAAGAAAGAAAAAAAGAAAAAAAAGGAAAGGAAGAAAGGGAGAGAGAGAAGAAAGAAAGAAAGAAAGAAAGAAAGAAAGAAAGAAAGAAAGAAAGAAAGAAAGAAAG